>NC_137916.1:15913955-15966455 GCF_963457725.1 Sprattus sprattus
TTATGTTGTGCGTCTCAGTGCCATTCTTCCTGATGATGGTTGTTTTGTTATTTTCCTCACAGCTGGCTATTGAGTCTCACCACAGGTGTGTCAAAGTGGGCAAGGAGGAAAATACTCTGGATTTATGAAGTGACCATAAACTGCACACGCAAGACCTAACACGGTAGCTTTATCAGACCTGATTTTAGTTATTGGATAATTATTTTAAAAAGGGTTCAATCTGAGACAAAGAATCATTACATTTTATGTAGTGAAGCAGGGACACATAGAAAACATGCTGTTCAGTCCATGAAGCATGGACAAACTTTTAAGTAAAATTATGTTTTTCAATTAGGAAATGTTGGTTGAATTACTTTAAAGTGCAATTTTGATAATGGAGACTGTTTAAGGCTGAACAGAACGATTTTTGATGAAGACGTCATAATGGTCGTCAGATGATTTGTACCCCGTGGTTTCACCATGTCTTCTTTTCCTGCCACGTACTGTTCATGTTGCCATTTTTCTGAACCCCAAGGTCTTGGTGCCAGTGTCCCTTTGAAACAGCTGTCACTGCGTTTAACTGGGGTTTGGGGGCTTTGAGCCCCACCTCTGTCAGGTATCTAACGCCTCACAGTCAGACTGACTTGGGAGTTCAGGAGATAATAATAGTAGCCTATATAAGAGACTCATAGTCTTGTTTCAACTCTTGTGAACAGAGGAGCAGAATGTTTGGTTTGGCCAGACAGAGGAGGTGGTACCCATTAGCAGAGACCATGGTGATCACATGCATTTCTAAATGTATTTCTAAAGAATATACACGTCCATCATTCCAAATAGAATTACTTAATGTAAATGACTATTCCGTTTTAGTACAGAATCTGTCGTATGGTGAAACTATGAGGAAACCTCTTTTATTGTTGAAGGAAAACAACCCTCTCACTGACATATTTCTCCCTCTTACACATCTGGCATCCTGGGGCTTTGCACCACCTCGGTAAAGTTTGTGTTGAAGCAAACTAATGTGAAGGGGTGGGTTTCTCAGAGCCTTCTTAACGCTACGTCATTCCTCAGTTTGTACATCCTTAGCTAAAGATACCTAATCTAAGAGATACTTTAGAGAGAGATAAAGGTTGGTCTGGATTTATAACCACGACAATTTTCCAATAAAACTAAAACTAACATTTTAGAACCTAACCACGTTGTATGCACTAACTGCAACAAGATATGTGTTGCATTACATTTTTGCTTCATTAAATCAAAATAAAAAACAGCTGTATTAATGAATTAGGTGTTATTTTTCAATCCCTTTCAAATACAAATCTATGTGTAACATCTGGCCTACAGTTGTCATTTTTTGTGAACTGTTTTGACTTAAAAAGCATCACATTTCTGGTTGATGTTCTTTTTCATAATGATCACCTGCGCTTCAGTCTGAGTCTGCCCATTAAACTCAGCTCACGTATACTCAACCCTACGTGAATGACGGTAATTGATCCAAGAAACATGGATTCAGCTTCTTGAGGCGTACATAAAAAACGTTCTCTAATGGGAACTCTTAAGAGATGCTTTGGCAAACACTTGTAGAAAAGTCAACAACTTTAGGAGACACCTTTCATGTCTTTGTAAAACACTGCGTAAAACCCCCTGTACTACCCTGCCGGAGGCAACCAACACAAGACACAAAAACACCACCTCCCACATACCACCTGTTTAAGTGAATAGCCTTGATTTGGGTTAAATGTACCAAACAGTCAATGATCCTTTGCCTTGTTGTGGGCTGGAGGGATGGACAGGGACAAAGGATGAAGCAGATGGCTCCACATCTGGTTGGGGCTCCACGCAAATGTTGTATGCAGTGTGTGACAGCCATTATTTTAAGTGGTGGCCATCTTTTGTGGCTAGTATGGGCTTCGATTGAGTGTTGCAGAAGGTAAACTGATTGCAACACAATGCAGAGGCTGTCATGAAAGTGGCAAGACAGGCGAAACATGCAGATGCCACACATACAATTACTAATACACACCCACACACACTCACAGAAACACACACACACACACACACACGCACGCACGCACGCACGCACGCACGCACGCACGCACGCACGCATGCACACACACACACACACACACACACACACACACACACACACACACACACACACACACACACACACACACTTAAATCTTTTTTGTTCCCCTTCTTCTATTCCTTTTAAACATGGTCCTGTTTTTTGTGTCTTGTGTCCCTGTCGTGTATTTACAGTAATCAAATAGTCAGACACCAACTAGTTTTTCTAAGTCATTTCCTCTTCTTACACATTCTCTATCTAACTCACTGAAATCCTGAAAATAATTTATCAGTGTGTTAGTGAATTTAGATTTTCAATCCAATTTCAGTACGAGTTGGCCATTTATTGGATTAATATATCGACAACTACAAATTCAATTTAAAAACGCTGTCACGATGGAAAAATAAATCATTCAAATCCATTCCACACAGTAGGCTTGTAAAGACACAAATACAGCATTGGCTTAAGTAAACCACACCGATGCAAGCAACATTGTGAGTGGATTCAACTTCACACAAGGTGTGAAGGTAAATACATAATTTGTTCTGAAATTTAAATCCATTCCAACCTCAATTTGTTTGTCAAATTGATCTGCTCAAAAACCTGCATATGCTCAGGCCTGCAAAAACACACAAGCACACGCACACACACACGCACACGCACACGCACATGCACACGCACACGCACACGCACACGCACACGCACTCACGCACACACACACACACACAAAGACATGCACTGATAGTTCCTCTAAAAACCCAGTCGCTACATGACAGACTGTGTCTGCCTACCTGCCCTTTGTTCTGAAGGCTCTGAGTGAGTGAGGAACGCTGCAGTCTGACACAGGCCGTGCACAGTGACCACAAGCCTGTGTGCGCATCCTCCATGCCACGCTTATTCAGTTAGTCCAAAGTTCAACTGGTCATCAAGGGAGACCCCAGGTTGGTGTGGGTGGAGGTTTGGGTGTGGGTGTTTGTGTGTGAGCCCCAGCCTTTGAGATGAGGCTGTGTATCATGTTGGTGTTTGATGGGTCACAGACCATCAGGGTTGAATAGTTCATAAGATCGACTTCTTTGGTCAAACATGCTGTCTCACTAACTCCACCGCGAGGCATAGAAGTGACTACTGGAATTCAGTTAGCTTATCTATCTATCTATCTATCTACATATCTATCTATCTATCTATCTATGTATCTATCTATCTATCTATCTATCTATCTATCTATCTATCTATCTATCTATCTATATATATATCTATGTAATGAATATGTTTCCCCTTAATGCTCCATCTCCCACTATATGTCTGGTTCTGTCTTTCTCTCTCTTCTCTCTCATCAATTAAATCTGATTAAATCTATTAGTGATGTTATTGTTGTTGTAGGAGGACAATTAGCCGAGATGGAACTTGCATATGTAATATGAGCTAACCTTTCTGAAATTACCATACGTATGAGCTGAAAATGAACAGAGGAAAACATGAGGCTACATAGACAATGTAGACAATGCAGACAATGTTACATTCTGTAAGGTTGTGGCATAAGAGAACACATCTATCCGCAATTTGCAATCTTTCCGCCTCTTCTAAGGTATCACAGTATCACACGTCTTGTCCACCTACACTGCATGTGAACTACATTTCCCTACAGCACTGCTTTGTATTTGTATTTCATTTTGTCCTTCTTTCCTTTTTGTGTACATTTCTCACATCTGTATACAGTATACCTTTTTCCACTTTCTGTCAACTGAAGGACAGTGGCGATGACGGGAGGCAGACGGAAAGAAAATGGCTGAAAGGGAGATACGGCAAGATTCTCGTGTATGAAATAATTATCACAGATGAAAAGAGAGAGAGAGATATCTCACAGAGAGAAGGGATAGACAGATCACATCCTTCTGTCTCTGTTCCTCCTCTCTCGTCCTGCAAGCCATTGCATTCTGTCATGATGTAAGTCTATGTTGTGTGAGAGATACATTTCTTTCTTGCTTTTAATTGAATAAGGTTTGTTCTTGAATTTGTATTTTATTGTTTATTTTATTTATTTTCTTTGACTTGATCGATACAACCTTGACAGCTAATCACAGTCTATGTTTTATCACTGCAGGTAAGGCCATATAAATCTATCATAGCAATTGAAAGAAATGCAGGAGCGGGAGATGGGTATCATGTATAGGATGGGACATCATGAGTGCCCAGTGACATTTCGTATTCCGGTCTGTCATGAGAAATGCCACTGCTGTCATAACACTGATAGAATGGCCCTGGGATGTGTTTACCTACATTCATGTGGACGAAAGCAGTATTTTGTCAGTGAGTATAGCTGCAGGTAGTGCATTGAAGTAGTTGAACACCCAATCAAATCCCTTCTCGTTGTTGACAGGCACTTTGTTTCAGGGAGGCACATGGGAAATGACACATACGCACACGCACGCACACACACACATGCACCCACACACACACGCTCTCACAAACATGCTTTAATGTTCTTCTCAAAAATGAGGTTACCTGTCTTACCCACATTTTCCCACACAAACTTACTATTCATCTCACATTTGGTCTGTTTGCATCTGGTCACCCTAGTGTGTGTGTGTGTGTGTGTGTGTGTGTGTGTGTGTGTGTGTGTGTGTGTGTGTGTGCGTACAGGTGAATGTGGGGTTACCGACATTTAAAAATCTTGTTTGATTTCCTGGCTTAAAAACTAAGAAAGTAGGAAGCTGAACAAGTCTCCCCAAAATAAATCCATCCTCACCACAATGCTATGGTGTCAAAATGGCGTCTCAGTCAGAGAGATGAAAGAATAGGTTATACACAACATTCCTCTTGTGTATAATGTGCGTTTTGAATTTGGCTCTAGTGGATATTAGCTGTTTGATTATTGGCCCCACTCTATTGTACCAGTAAAATGGTCTGGAGCATTCTAACGAGTCGCCCTTTCCTTCCTTAATGAGGTTTGTCCAGTGCTCTCCTGGTGGGTATTCCCTAGAGGTCTGCCTGCTGAGGCTCTTATTCCATTTGCTGTGAGTTTCAGTGGGATGCATTAGTGGCATGTTCAAAGATTCAAATAAGCTCTACTACATGAATATTGACTCATGGTCTAGAATGTGGAATGCCATTTGGGAACTCAAAATGTTCTCATAGATTCCAAAGGAAATGGCGATTAACATTCATCACAAACACCCTCAGATTCTTTTCAGCGAGTGAAATAGAATAGAGAATATCAGTAAATCTCTAAATGGCATAGGGTGAGCAAATGGCTTTAGTTGCAGTTTGTAAACAACATCAGGATCAGGGACTGGGATAATTGTCAAGAGGTGGTTGGCAAAGCAAATACAGTCGGTTTAAAATGATTAGTATCTATTCATGTGTGGAAAAGCAATATTTCTAATTCTGAATAGACCAAGTAGCCAGGTCCAGAAACGTAGACTTCACTCACACCTCAATTGGTTTCTTTCTTTCTTGCATAGTTCTTGTTAGTGTTAAGTGTAGCATTCATAATTTCATAATTATCAGAGTCATTTTTCTATAGGGTGAAGCTCAGAAGCTTTAGCCCGTCACCTTCTCTGTAAAACTTGACAGGTGATGAAATGCTTTTTTAACCTTTGGAGTCTGACCCAGCCCCCTCTGCCCCCCATCAATAAGGCCTTAACTACCTCTCAGACTGTGGAGGCTTTGGGCCTGGGTTTATGGAGGTATCGATTGCTCATTTCACTCAAGTGAAATTTCATATGGGCTATTCCACAGAGTCTGGTGCTCTCCACTCCTTCACTCGAGAATCCCTCCAACTGTCAGGCTGTTTTGAAATGTTGAGTTTGCCTCCTGGGAGTAGAGGTAGTGGTGAGGAGAGGAGGAATTGGAGGGACCAAACCGCTGAAGTGTGAGGGGACACTAAACTTCCATTCATTTATCTTTCTCTATGTCTCGCTCAGCCTCCCACTGTTCTCCTCTGCTTCTGCTTAGGCTGCCAGTAGGGGTATATAATTGACTGTCTCCTTTGGATTCATGTGGTGCAATTAGATTACGGTCTAATCCTGTGGTGTCTTGAAAAGAACGCATGTTTGAGACGTTTGTATACATACAAGCTAATTAACAGAAACAATGTATAACTGCACATATGAGTACCCCTATGTCTACGTCTGTAAAAAGTGTGACTCATTTTGCCGTTCGTTCCTGAGGAATGCCCTGACAGCATTGCGTCACACGTGGCAGCAGAAACTGCAACCTGTAATTTTGAAAATGAGGGGTGGATATATGGGTGGGTGCGTGCGTGCGTGCGTGCGTGCGTGCGTGCGTGCGTGCGTGCGTGCGTGCGTGCGTGCGTGCGTGTGTGCGTGCGTGCGTGCGTGTGTGCATGTGCTTGTGCACGTGTGTGTGTGTGTGCATGTGCTTGTGCACGTGTGTGTGTGTGTGTGAGTTTGTGTGCCTGCCAGTGTGTGTGGCTGTGTGCCTGCCAGTGTGTGTGGCTGTGTGTGTACGGGGGTATAGTCAGCTGTCAGGCTTCAGACACATTCAGGGTGAGTCATTATCATCTTTTGCTCTCTTTGCACTGGGCAGATGGGTGAGGCATGACAAAATCCTCTCACATTCTCGCTCTCTTTCTTCTTCTCTCTTCTTGATAACCTTTTGTCTTCTTCTCGTGGTCTTATCAACAGGATTTCATGGAATGGGTCAAAAAAACGACTTGGGCTGTCTGGAGGAGTGTCATTCTATAATTGGGGATTGGGTGACTCTGCATATGGGTTGGATGGAATGTTTATGAACATATTTGAAATCAGTTTCAAAACCAAAGGAAGTGTGCAAAAACACTGCAATGTAAACAGCACACCACACTTGTACTTATTCAGTAATACACTAATACTGATACACAGGTGATCTTCATGTTGTTTTCCAGACTGCAGACTGCACTTGCTGCAGGGAAGTGCTTCTGCTCCAGGATGTTATTCTGTGACCTGGGTGCTCCCTGTTGTGTGTGTGCTTCCCTGTGCGTCCCCTCTAGGGCAACTACCACAGCATCCACAAACCAGCACGGTTCTGTTTCGGGGTTCACTTGCTCTTGCTCTCTAAGATTTCACACTTCAAAGCATCATGTGAGTAGACTTTCTCTCAGACCTAAGAGGGAAAAGCAATAGCAATCACAGCAAAATAACTCTTCAGTGTTATAACTCGTTTGAGAAAATGGCAGAACATGGTTCCATTGAAGATTGCTGTGGAGGGGAAGGGGGGTGGTGGTGGTGTGGGGTGGCAGGGTGAAAAACAAGAAAAAGACGACTGCCAAGGAAAGAGAGGTTTAGCAAGGCGAGGAAGACAAGTGATGGTAGCTAGGTGTGTGGAGGGAAGGTTAAGTGAGCAGAAACACATTTGGTCTGAGGCAACACCATTATTTTGGACAAGTCTGATCATGCATGTTTGTACATATATGCGTCTACCAAGTGAAGATCAGTTCTGTGTTCGTGTGTGTGTGTGTGTGTGCGTGAGAGAGATTCTGTGTGTGTGTGTGTGTGTGTGTGTGTGTGTGTGTGTGTGTGTGCGTGTGTGTGTGTGTGAGTGTGTGTGTGTGTGTGTGTGTGTGTGAGAGAGAGAGATTGTGTGTATGTGTGTGTGTGTGTGTGTGTGTGTGTGTGTGTGTGAGAGAGAGAGAGAGAAAGTGTGTGTGTGTGTATGTGTGTGTGTGAGAGAGAGAGAGAGTGTGTATGTGTGTGTGTGTGTGTGTGTGTGTATGTGTAAGTGAATGGTATACAGAAGAGAGCACTTGTTTAAGACAGCATTTGCAGTAATCAGGCAGTCAGAGTGGCAGGCACACTGCGTTGCCGGCACATGGGCTTAGTAATGGATATCCAGTGTGCTTCCAGAAGCTTCTATGCGCAGTAATCAGCGGTGGGAGAGAGGGAGCACAGCTCCGGTGCCACACTTTACAGCTCCCTCCTCCTCTATCATTGCTTTCCATCCTTGCTCCTTTCACCTGAGAAAAAAACACTCTTTCACTGGCACACCTCCCACTGAGGGATAGCCCCCCTCAGTCTGCCACCATACCTCCTGCTCTCCATTCATCACCGTCTCTCCTTCACCTCCCCTCCTATGTCTGTCTTTCCTTTCTTTCTGTTCTCTACGATTTTCAGTCATTCATTCAATTATTTCATTTGTAATATTATTATTATTTATACTGGTATTATTGTTATGATAATAATAATAATTATTATTTATTAATAATAATGTATTAATAATAATAGCACATATTGCTATTATGATTATTGTTATTATTATTATTTGTATTATTGTTATTATTTTCTGACACAATGACATCAACATTATAACTGTGGAGAGGGGAGAATAACCCTGCTTTTTCTTGCGAATTTACACTGCAAGCAATTCTCTGTGAATGTTAAGCTTGTGAGCTTATCTGATATGTCATAATACAATTATAATAACAAATATTTTTCAGGGGTAAAAAAAAAACATATTTAAACGTTGAAATGTTGATGCCACTATCTGCACGTTTTCACAATTGTGTTCACGTAACTACTGCAACAACAGATCCAACGGATGGCACCATTGTTGTTAAAAATCCTATCACGTCATAACTGATTTTCTTCCTTTTCTCAGCACCTTTGACACCTCAATTCAGGGAATGTTGTGCAGTAAAAAGCTGAACTTGCAAGATTGGATGCGAGGCTGATTGAATACAATATTTACAATTTGTTGCACTAGAACACTAATCCATGAAAAAAATTATGTCAGTCAGTAATTGGGCAGTGCTGTCAAGATTCTTTGAGGACAATTGGTCCAATTGAATCGAAGTTTTTCTTCATCATTAAATTATATTCTCCTCAAGTGCAGTGGTGGATGGCAGAGTCTATCTCATTAAAGATGATCCCTGAGGAGCTAGTAGGTATGAATGAAGAGAGGACTATACTTTCTTTCTCAATTTTCATTTAATTATGACACCACATTCAGTATTATTATTGATCAGTGAAAAGCAGGATATAATTATGCACATGTTGAACCTTCTTCTACATTCTACAGGTCTTGTCATGCAGTGACAACTACACAATGATATACATACACAGTCCTCAAAACCCTCCCAGTCCCAGTCCCGTCTCAGCCTGCCAGGCTTCCAAAGCAGTCTCAGTGTTAGCATGAATCATAGTGTTGTCTTCTCTCACAGTGAAGAAGTATGGATTTAGACCCACATGATATTTACCCAGAGCTATCACACTATGATACTTACACCGTGTGAAAGCTACTAGATGCAGAACCTCTCATATGGATATACTTTTTGTACAATACTAGTTATAATTCATATAAGACTTTATACACAAATCTCTTTACATCAATGTAACAGTCTAACAACAACAACCGTAGAAAGTAGCTCTGGGTGCCTTCTCTCCCACAGACCGTCCCAGGGTGAGTTATTCTGATGAGGCTGAGGACAGGACAGGACGTGGGAATGGTCAGCTGGATATTGGTGGAGACTTCATGAATGAGAGAATATGCTGTGCTAGATCGCACAAATGCTGTTTTAAAGACAGGTGATTATCCCCATACAAGCAGAATTTGTTTAAGAGAACGAAGGCCAATATCTACATACTTGCACTCACACACACACACACACATACACACACACACACACACACACACACACACACACACACACACAAACACACATACAGAGTGGGGAAATGACAGAAGCGGCTCTAAATGAACCTGTCACTATGGATCTATAATTAGGGGTGCTGGAGCTTTAAAGAAATCCTTTTAACAAGGCTGATAGCAGCCCAGACTTTAAACACTGAGTCCTATTAGCGGCGGTGGTGTGAGGGAGCGGAGTGAACTGCTCACTAGTGCTAGTGCCAGATAACAAGGCTGGCCGACACCACCGAGGCTGATGCATGATCACAACACATCATTAATTTCAGCACTGGGAACTGTGATACAGTAGAGAAAAACACCTTCATCATGCTGCTGGACTTTGTTTAAGGGTCAAAGGGACTTTGTCTAAGTAAAGAACAAAGCAATGTTTACGGATGGCATGCTCTAATAAGTGGATGTTTTCCAGCATTGTGATCCCTAGTCCCGCAGCTGCTTACGGGTTGGTGATATGCTGTTAAGCTTGTTAAGCTGTCGAACAAGAGCCTTGCAGACAGGCCTTTAGTTTGTGGCTTTCTGTGAGACGTGTCAGAACAATGCTCACTACTGATTAATAAACCCAATTGAGTTGAATCGACTAGACCTGAAATGTTTTTTCTAGCATTTCAACTTTCTCTTTCCTTCTGTGCATCTCTTGTCATTCCTCTCTCAGTCTCTCTTTGTCTGTTTGAGTCAATAATGAGCAGATCTGGCTGTCTCTTCACTGTGCACACAGAAATTAGATTGAACAGATTTTGTGCCGCAGGTATCCGTCCCATTCGTGACATTGTGAAATTTTTAGCGATTATGAGTTGTGAAAAAAGACAAGAGTTTCTAACACCCCCCCCCCCCCCCCCCTGGGTGTGTTTGTGAGCCTGTGTGAAGCTCACAAATCTTTTCATATTCAATGTCAATGATTTTCCCAAGTCACGTCTACCCCACTCTCACCACACACACAGCACAGGACACGTCTACCCCACTCTCACCACACACACAGGAACACACGCTCACATAGTCAGATACACACGTACACACACATACACATCTAGACATACACACACACACACGGCCTGACACAAACACACACAGACACACACAAGAAATGCTCTGCTTCAGTGGTCCCACAGTTCTAAACTGAGCTACCTAGCTCCACACGATTGGCAACTTCATTCCAACCATTAAAAAAGCAGTTTTACCTTGTAAGGCCACTGTTACTTGCCTTAAAGGTGAAATATCCCCAAAAAAGGATACTTCAGGTACGTGGCTGTGTTCATTTCTACCAGTACTGGCAAATGGGGCAAAGTGTGGGATTGGAGATCCATAGTGTATTGACAACCCCAGTTGTTCACAAAGGCCTCTCTTCATTGTTGTTGTTGCTCTTGTTGTTGTTGTTGTTGTTGTTGTTGTTGTTAATAAGGGGATGCACAAATAACACGAAATACAAGTGTGAGTACTTACACTTGTGTACTTGCTAATACTGAGTATCAATAACAGTCTAGTATCGATATGCTGGTGTTCTATACATTTCTCATACCCATCTATTTCCAGGAGGCAAGTCTGATAGGGCGGCGAAAAATGACAGAGCACCTCATGACTGCAGCCTTGAGTTTAACGTAATTTTGACATGAGATGGTATTGGTGTGTGGTATAGGATCATTTTTATCGATATGAATATGAGCACGGAATTGGTCCATCGGTGCGTCCCTCTTGTATCTTTATGGTGGTTGTGGTACACACAGTGGGAAGTCCCTAACCAATAGCACAAGGAATTTCATTTTTTTTTCTGTGTTTAACAAAAAGAGTCTTGTTATTGAGGTTTTGATACTGTTATGACCTGACTCATGGGCTGCAACACATAATATGTTAATCAAGAATCAGGGGGGTGAGTATCAAAGAGTCCAAAGACGAGACTGGTGTGCTCCAGTCTCCAGAGTGTGGGAGAATGCAAGGCTCTCAAACAGCATGGCTTTGATCCATGGCTCCTCAGGTGTGGACCATCAAGCACACTATGCCCATGCACCACCCAAAGGCTGTTGCACTGTCACTGCAAGACCAGTGGTGTGTACCATTACTCTGCCATCCACCACTGCACACGTTCCCAGTCACAGTGCAACTGAAGTAGTCTATACTCACAATCTAAAAGCACAACAATCATTAATCAAGGAATCATGAATACATGATACACTTCACCAGCTATTGATCAATTCACGCAGTTATGTGAGCCAAAGTAAACCTCTTCATGAGGTGCAGTTTTGCCCACTATCTATCTCTGCTCCATGCTGCTCTGCGGGTCTTTTTAGGCTAACGGCTGAGGGAGAAATGCAGAACATTGGCACTCTCCATGGTGCTGAGCCCGTCCCTCAGGTAAAACTGTCTTTTCTACTCCATACCTAAGGTTCTTGCAGCAGGAGCACAGACAGGTGTGCACACATTTTTGTATGTGTGTGCAAAATAATGTTTAACTTTGTACTGTGATGCACCACTACACCACTGACCTTTTAGTGAAATGCTGATATAATGTATATGTGTGTGTGTGTGTGTGTGTGTGTGTGTGTGTGTGTGTGTGTGTGTATGTGTGTGTTTTTGTATTGGAGAAGGTTGGTGCGTCTTGTGATAGGTGAGAGAAGCCCCCCCTGAAGCCTACAGCGCTGCAGCAATTAGCCTCATTTGTATGCCTGTCACCATGGTTAAGATATGGACAGGGTGGGTGGACGTGTGGCTGGGTCCTGACCTTTTCAGTCTTGTCCAGCTGGAGTCTGCTCAGAATACTGCCCACAGGAAGTCAGTGATATTTGCCCATGCAAGAATCACCATTTTCACACGGCTGCTAAAATGGCTAGCCTCAGGGGGGAGATCCATGTCATCATGATTTCATCTGCTTGTCTTTTCATTCATTTAATTATTCATCCATGTTTTTGCTTAAGACAGACCTCTGGATAGACTTTAGACCACCACAGTTGTGACAGGATAAATCTGACTTGCTAACACATGCAGTCTCTGGTTGTAGGCACCATGTCACACTGTGAAATTATACATTCATTTTGATATTCATATCCATGCCCCCCTCCCTACCTCCATGCCTCTGTTCATCCCTCTTGCACACATTCTGTATGTCTTCCTTGTTCTCTATGAAAGTGTTTGTATTCATGCTGAAGTCGAAGCCTAAATTCGCATGTTAATCTAGGGAGACTTAGAAGCTGCTTTTTAACAGTTTTTTTTTTCCAGAAAAAAATGGCTTTTGAGTTGAAAGGTTAGATGACTGTGTGGGCATGAATGGCTAATTACCAGTTTTCTGGCACATTACTCCATTGGGATTGATAGACAGTGAAGTAGACCAGCAGGGAGTCCATTCATTTAATTCTAAGTATGTGTCAATGTAACCTATATATGTGAGCTTGTGTGGATGAATGTGTGTGTGTGTGTGTGTGTGTGTGTGTGTGTGTGTGTGTGTGTGTGTGTGTGTGTGTGTGTGTGTGTGTGTGTGTGTGTGTGTGTGTGTGTGTGTGAAAAACATACTTTTTGGAAGGAATCATTATGCCAGTTTTATGTATGATGTGTTGTGTTCGTTGAAAGGAGAAGAAATGCAAAGGTGCGACCCCATTCACTCTGTAGACAGTTCCACTCGTTCTATTGTGTGCGTGTGTGCATTTGTGTGTGTGTGTGTGTGTGTGTGTGTGTGCGTGTGTGCGTGTGTGCATGTGTGCGTGTGTGTGTGTGTGCGTGTGTGCGTGTGTGCGTGTGTGCGTGTGTGTGTGTGTGTGTGTGTTTTAAAATATTTTGTGTGTATAGGTATATCACCAATATCACACTGTATTCAATATCAGTATCTTCCTGTTTTTTCTTCTCTTTCCCACATCCCATGATCTTTGTCTCTAGGGCCTCTCCAGCCTTCTCTGTCTATCTCTTTTGTTTTTTCTTCTGTCTTTTGCTCATTCATTTTAACCCATTTGTTCTCTCCAGATTCCTCCTGCACTCCTCTATCTTCTTCCCTGCTAGAGTTGAACGTGTGTCTGTCTCTCTGCTCTGGAAGGTCAGTGTGGTTCAGGGATTGGTGCCTGACTGGAGGAAGGGGGACCACTAGCCCAGAGTGTTGGTGTTTGTATCGTGACTGCGTCAGCAGGTGGCACACAGCACGCTGTCGGCTGATCTTCATTAGTTCCCAATCCCTGTGAGTCTGCCTCCTATTCACATGCAGCTCATGTGCAGTGTCACAGGCATCACGGTCAAGAGCGTCACAATGGACTGGTGGCTGCCAGGTCCTCAGAGTCCAGGGCTCCTGCTCTCGTCTCCCCAGCTCCTGCACCTGAGAGCGGGTTTCCGGTTCCCCTCAATCCCCCTGTGCTCGCCAGGTTCAGGATCAATGCTGGTCCTCCTCCTTCTCCCCTGTCCCCATCCATCTTGAGAGCGTGTGTTGGCTGTAATTGAGAGGAGCGGCAGGGGGCCTGCAGAACGGGCTGGCTGCAGCAGAGCCGCTCGAGAGCAAAGGGAGATGGGGGTCTTCTGGCACCATCCTCTCCCACTAATGTTTTCCATTATCAGGCCTGTGCCATGGGACGGCAGGCTGACAAACAACCTTCCCAAATTAGGCAGGAGAGGAGAGGGGCTGGATCAGGAGGAGGGAGGAGGACGGGGCTGCGGAGTGTTCGTCATCAACAGAATCAATCTTCCTCCTGGAAGGTGTTTACAGGAGTGGGTGTCTAAGCAGGCGGTGACGATATGTCTCTGTTTCTCACCCTCTCTTCAACTCTAACTCTGTTTTTCTCATATGCTGTTTATCAGGTGGAGTGCTTTCCTCCTCTCGTCCTCTAGAGGACTGGGTCATTAATGGCTTTTAATGGATGTGTTTTGTGCTTTTATCTCTTTTTTTACAGGACCTGTAGTTTCGAATGTGCTGCTCCCCATCATCAGCACTTCCCTCACACACCATCATGGTCCAGCAGCTTCTGAGGAAACATAACTTCAATGCAACCGCACTCAAAGGTCATTCATGTTACACAAGACAGCAACACCAAAAGAGAAAAGGGAAACGGAGAGAAAGAGATAGAGAGAGAGAGAGAGTGAGGGGATAGTCCATCTCCGGCCTTTAATTACTTTTTAACTGAACATATTAATTAGCAATTTAACGCCATTAGGCAGTGGGAATTTCATTTGCATGCTTGATGCTAATTTCAATACCACAATTTAATTATAATTTGCTATGATACCAAATAAAACCTCTTCCCCATTATATCTAAATTTCCAAAAGGTCATCCACCATTGCAGGAGTTGAATAGTATATCTCTGGAAAAATTGATTTCATTTGTATACTACATTTCAGCTAGATAATATGAATACTTTTTCCACACTGCTTTCTTAAATCATCAATGCTTGGTTACAGCACATCTAATCTAAGTCCAGTAAACAGTCAAAAACAGTTAAATCTACCAATGCAGCAGATTGCATATCACGTCGCTAGAAAGACGCCTTCAAAGGAGGAATTTCAGAGTCCAGTTTGTCTATTCCACTGGCATGAAGGGAGTGTCAAAAATCAAGGCCATAGAGTTTTGCCCAAAATGCAGCTTATTTATGATGTGGAGTCAAGGACTGTTGAGGAAGGCAGTTCAATACTGGAGACATGAGGAGATAAATGCATGAGGGAGACACCAAGCACGTAGTAGTATGAGCTATGGGCAGGATTGTGGATATGTTTCAAATGAATGAGTAGAACCTAAGTGGAGTCCATCAAGGCTGATCATCTAAAGTAGGAATGGGACTGTAGTGTTGTCAATAAATAGGTGGAGTTTCAAAAAGCTGCTGTAACCACAGGAATTTAATTAGCAAGCAGCTGCTGAATGTGTAAGTGGTAGATAGGATGGGGGGCTACAGGTATACATTTGAGTGTCTTCTCCATAAAAGTAGTGGCAGAGGCTATGGAGCCATATAATGTGTTTTAGGTTTCTGTGTGATAGTACATAGTAGTAATAGTAGATAGTGTATAGATATAATAGAATAGAATAGAATAGATAGTGATAATACATAATAGCATAGTGGCTAATTCTTGTCTCTTGAGGCCCACAGAGTAATCACTGCGATGAAAGGCTTAGCAATTCACACAAATGCTCAACTGTATCTTGTAGTAGCCTAAATAATTAATATCAGAGTGAATTTCAGGACTCATTTTAGCTGTGTGTTCGTGTATGAGAGAGATGTAACTCCTACTCTATAAAATGAAATGTCTGTGACTAGTGTTCATAGGCATTGCAAGCCTGTGGCGTTATCGCCATCTGCTGGGCCATTTCCCTAACTGAAGCCCTTTCACAGTGCTCATAGACGGCAAGCTGGTCCAACATTTGATGTACAACCTTAACCAGTGACTCAAGTGGTAGTCAAGGCCCTAAGCCTTTCCTAATGTCTGATATGTCTACCCCATACCTAATCCTAGCATTTACTTGCAATATATATTACTGTATAATTGCCACCAACTTTTAATTTTTTCATTTTTCTGTTCCTACTTCTTACCCCTGTAACAGTAACCCTATTAGCACACTGTTTACCCACTAGGCTGTTTTTGTATGTATCATGTACCATACCATTACATGTTTGTATATATATTTTAGACAACCGTTCCCTAGACAACCCTCCAGACCCTATTGATGTTAAGCAGATGTAATGAGCAGAACCGCTGGTTTTCCCTCATGCAGTCACTGGACAGACATTCAAGGTTACTGAACACTGAGCTGTTAAATTATTAGGATTGTCACATTACTTTTGTCTAAGGAGAGAAGCACACAGAGTGCATAATATAGGGATGGACTGTCAGTCTAAGGGACAAATATAAAGAAATCAGTGGCATAGATGTGGGCATAATATCTATTAAAAGATATGTAATAATACAAGACTAATAAGACTGACATCTAATAAAAGCAAATACAGAAGCTGATATGTTGTTCTTGCCAGATAAAGAGCGGTCTAAGCATTCTCCCCTATTTCAGATTATCATTTTTTAAACTCATCGTTCTGCACTGATCACTTATCAATACCGGATGCCTTCGATGACTGTAATTATTCTTGAAAAACTTTGTAGTAATATTGTGAGGTTTAGATTACATTTTCATAAACTCTTTTAGTGTCCTGTGCGATTTTGTTAGATTTCCTAAGACGTCCACCTCGGCCACGTGGTTAAAAGCTCTGATAAAACACACATTTGACATGTATTAGAAGCGTTAGTATACAAAGTGGTACAATGAACTGTCGGGCTGTATGTGAATAATGTGGTACAGCAACCAGTTTTAACGCACCGAGGGGTCGTATTACCGCCAGAGGGCGGTGTTCCAATACTGTTTTGTAATTTTTATGCAAAAGATTTTCAAATAACTTGAACGTAGGTTATGGCTATTATGTAGCATTTTGTCACTAACTGTTACATTTTAGGTTCTGGAGGGCCGGTTCAACTATAGCTACCTCAAACTCCCAGCGTAACATCGTTTTTACAAGGCTGTCTAATGTTTTCATGCCTTTCTAAGCCTATGCCTATGTGGAATTCGTCCAGTACTGTATGAGTCACCCAGTTGGATCCGTTTCATCTCTCTGAAACAACGCTGTAGTTCAAGACTGGGCCACTACAACGACAGAAGGGTCGTGAACACACGTTTCAAGCACGTCATCACGGGAGATCCAGCCAAAGCCTAGGACGGACCAGCGGCGAATTCTCCGTAAGTGTCAATCAAATGCTGCGAAACTAACTATCTCTTGTAATATGTATAAAATAGACATTTTGGAGGACGACAACAACTGTTAATTGTTACAGGTGGCTGTCAAGATATTTTAGACAAGTTCCTCTCAAGCTGACGGTGTGTCAATCGCGATCACCGGTGCCTGTTACTGGGTGTATCCCGCTCCACTAACTCACTTGATATATGGTGGAACACCACTCAACACAATATGTTAGACAACTCATATACTCAATTTTCCACGCTGTCTTAAGTAAGTAGCCTCAAAAGTCAAGAAACGCCTTACCATATAGCAACATCCTCAGGGTTGGGATGAGGTACAGTTTACAGCCCACTCTCATCAGATTGACTGATGATTGTCGAACCATAGAAATGTAAGAAAATGGAAGCGACACCTGTTTAACAACTGATTAACAACTGATAAACATTTCGGGCCGCACAGCTTTCTGTATCCACTATCCACTCATGTGTAGAAAAAAATCATGAAGAGGATGGTGGTGAGATGTGCCGTTTTTTATGTACTTAGTCGACCTATAGCCAAGAGCATGTGACAGAAATAAAACTAATCCATACAATACAAGTACAGGATGTGTGCCATGAATTTAAAGCCTTAGCAGGCTGCCTAAATCAAACTAAATATGGAGTTCCAAAAAAGTAATCTTGTGGCTCAACTTGCTCCCTGTTAAGGGTAGGTTGATCCAGCTGACAGGATAAATTGAAAAAAAAACTATTGTATCAATCAGATTTTAAAGTATAATTCTAAATATTATAAATGTTAATAATTAAATCCTCGATTCTGCTGATTTTATTGGTGTTCATTCAAAAATATTACAACTAATTGGTCTACAGTTCTAAAACCTGAAGATGGTTTGCAAAGTCTCAAGAATTCAGAAATAGACATGGAAGTCCTAACATTCACAGATTATTTGTTTTTCACTTTCAGTGTCGACTCTCAACTGTATGTTTGGCATATTTGCAAACTGTTTAGGCTTTAAACATAATATCAACACCAACATGTCACACAATGTTTTGAATATCTATATAATTGCAAACTTTGTCACTAATGGCATAAACACTAACATGTCACATATGTATGGAAAGGCTGTTCAAATGGCAAAATGAGGAGAGAGCTTCTGTCATCCACAAGGAGGCAAACCAAAACTAAGACCACAAGCACATCTTATGCTGCATCTAAAATATGAAATACAAAGTCAGTTCATTATGGTAACATGTTAGGATGCAACACTAATTTAAACACCAAATATTTGACACACACACACACACACACACCAAAAGGGAGAAAAAGGGAAGGTAGCGGCTCATAGACACACAGCCAGTCATGGTCCTATGCCGGTCAGGCCACCATGATGACGTCATGCTCCCCCTCCCACTAAGGAATTGAGGCTTGAACTCTTTGGTCTCCACTTTCCTGGAGTGAGGGTGTCACGCATATTTCCCTGGCATTCCCTGCAGTCCCTTCTGCAGATGCATCACACTGCTTCCAATCATCTAGTCACCTACTGTTCAAGTTGAATACAGCGATTGTAAAAGAGAGATAACATTATTTGGAAATACATTTTTATTTGCAGTTTGCAAAACAACATACCTTAAAAAATATCTGTTTCTGCTGTGCGTGTGAACCAGAGCAATGTAGTCTATTTATGTGTGTGTGTGCAATTGTTTGAATTGCCGTTTACTAGAGAGTATTGATGTATGCCTTATGAGCTTCACTACTGTGGTATGCTGAATGTAACCTGAAGCCTGTTCTTGGTTTAGATTGGAGTAAAGTTGACAGTGTGTGTAACTGCATAATAGTAACTGCACTGGTCAGACTATTTTTGTATGGCTGCGTATAGCCCCCTGTAACAGGTGATGAGGGAACTATTTCTGCAGTGTGACAAACTTACCTGCTTATGCTATCCCTGCTATGTGTTTGTGTGTGTGTCTGCCTGTGTGTGTGTGTGGTGGGAAACGGTGTGTGCAGAGAATTTATATAGTCTAATTTCAGAGTATTAAATAACTTCTTGTTAGGTCAAGGTCTTACACTGACAGCAGCAGCATGCTCTTTAACACCCATTTCAGCACACACACACACACACACACACACATTCACAGAAACATACCCGCATAGCGAACACACATTCATAGCAGAGTCTTCAAATCCGTACCAGACTCTGCTTGCCTCAGATACACATAGGCACACACACACACACACACACACACACACACAGACTGACCTACAGTCATACTCTTACACATTCTCACAAAGAGACACACAGAATGTACTGGACCATCCTCCCACTGAGGTAAAGCTACAGTGTGCCCATTGATGTGATCCAGCTGAATAGCGCTAGTCAAACAATTGCACTTTCAGACCACCCAGCCTCACTCAGTGTGTGCATTTACAAGCATGTGTGTGTGTGTTGGAGTGTGTGTCTGTGTGAGTGCATATATGTGTGTGTGTGTGTGTGTGTGTGTCTGCCTGAACACCACTTCCAGAAGGGTTATTGAGCCTCTGTCCAGGCCGGTGTCCTGGTGCAAGATCACCTCTCATAGAGCTGTGTGTGTGTCTGTGTGAGTGCATATGTGTGTGTGTGTGTGTGTGTGTGTGTTTCAGGGGCTGCTGTGCTGAGTCAGCAGAGCAGCTCGGATGTGCGTGTCACAGTTTCACACAGCTGCTGATCCCGCCTCCCATTAGCGCACGGTTACATTGTCTTATTGTCACACCTTTTCCACCCAGTTCTAGCATTTGATTCAGCATGATTCTGTGCCACTGGGGTCTGGGGACTGTTTGTAGATCTGAAAAAGCACAAGGGTTCTCTCACTGTCAGAGGAACTATGAAAAAGCACAAGGGTTCTCTCACTGTCAGAGGAACTATGAAAAAGCACAAGGGTTCTCTCACTGTCAGAGGAACTATGAAAAAGCACCAGGGTTCTCTCACTGTCACAGGAACTATGACTGGGTCCAGGGGATTATCCACAGCAACCAGATTGCTGCTTTTATCACAGCAATTATAAAGGCACACGGATATATTTCTAATTACTGTTTTAGGGTGGGCTGTTGGTTGCATGTGTGTTGTGAACTATGTGTTTGTGTGTGTATGTTTGTGTGTGTGTGTGTGTGTGTGTGTGTGTGTGTGTGTGGGTCCTCAGGCAGCTTTGTCCTCCACAGGCCTCTAAAAGAGGATTTAGTTGTTAATATTTTAAAACTCCACAGTCAATCAAGAGACCATCCTCTTCCCCCACTCCCCTCCCCCATGTCATGCCACTGTCTGTGTTATCGCATGAAAATGAAAACGCTGTGGGGGGATTAGGTTTACCATCTCATCAGGTGCACTTGTAGGAGGCCCACGTTGTGTGTGTGTGTGTGTGTGTGTGTGTGTGTGTGTGTGTGTGTGTGTGTGTGTGGCCTTGCGCACATGTTTTCATATTTTTGTCCATGTTTTTATGAGACCTTCACATGAAATTATTTTAAAATTAGGTACTTCATAGTGAATGAGACAGCATTACTATTGTACACACACAAACATGCCCGACACGCACACAAAAACACAAAACGAGTTCATTCCCAATGTTAAAACCCTGGAGTTTAATCTGGGAGGTTCTTATTGTTCACTGATGTTTGTCAGTACGTTGTGTAATAAGTTTGTTGAATAATGCCTCCCACTTCTCTCACACACACTCCATTTCTCTTTCTCTTCACAGGTGAAAGTTAATGCCCGGCTGATCTTGTTACAGACTGATGGTAGGTGGGTTTCGTTTCCTCTCTTTTTCTCCTCTCATCCTCGCCATGTTTTTATTGCCATGCCTGTCCCCCACACAGGCTCATGTGGTGTGAGAGAAGTGGGGCATGGGGCATATTCACTCCTCTTCTATCATTACATGTTTTATATGGATGCAGCCAGAGTAACCTGAACTGATCCTAAATCAGAGTTACATGTTTTATATGGATGTAGCCAAAGTCACCTGAACTGATCCTAAATCAGAGTTACAATGCTGAAAATATTGAATCTGCCTCATTTGGGGGAATAAGTATGTTAATTTAATATGTGTGTTCATAAATGCTCCCCAGGTGCTCAGTGTGGAGAGTGTGTTTGTTTTATCTGAGGGTTGTCTGTTTGTGAAGCTGAGTTAAGTGTCCAACCTGACCATCAGCTGCATGTTGTGTGTCCTCCCTGCGTGTCAGATAGGCGTGGCTCTGCAGGTGCATGTGTACTGGAGGCTTCTGACTGGCTGCTGATCATTCCATCCCTCCTGCGACCACCTGTGTTGTGACCGCTGCACTCACACACACACACACACTCCCTTTTTGCTTTTTTGTTTTCTCTTTTAGACACATACACACACATTCTTCCCATCTTACTCTCTCCCATACAAACACAAACACACACATACACACACGCGCGCACACACACACACACACACACACACACACACACACACACACACACACACACACACACACACACACACACACACACACACACACACACACACACACACACACACACACACAGACACACAGACACACACACACACACACACACACCTCTCTTTATGGTACGTTGCGGGGTTGATGGCCAGACACCAGCTTCCAATAAGGAGCTTGTCAAAGGCCCCCAGCCGTTCCCCTCCCCACCTTCCAAGCATGCCTTCTCCAAACTTTCCCACAATGCCCTGGGAGGCATGGGCGTGCTCCGACAGGGCCTGAGGCAGTTCCTGCAAAAGCCTCTGTCCCGCAGGCGCAACTCCCTTCCCCACCCTTCCTCTCCCTGCTCCTCCTCCTCCTCCTCCTCCTGTCCCTCTGGCTCCTCCGCCCCACGGCCCCCAGGCCTGGAGGAGCAGCTAGGGCTGTGTGACGCCTGCTCTGACAGTAACCCCCCTCCTGCAGTGACTCAGGCGTGTCTGGCAGTGTCCCCCATGAGGAAAGGGGCCAGCCTCCCGAACCACCGGCACAAGCCAGGAGCTCCCGCCACGGCCGCTGACATGACGGACGGTCCCCCTATGCAGAGGGGGAGCCCTCAGCACGGCAGGCGCCACTACACCATGAGTGCTATGTCCGCCTCACACGATGCACCTCAGCAGCGGAGATGTCGCCAACGCTCCTCCTCTACGGATGGCGGCGTCCCCATGGACACCTCTCTCAGCTCAGGGTACCAGTCTACGGAGGAGACAGAACGGGTGAGTGAGTGAGTGTGTGGTGGGGTTGCAGGCTTATGTGTGTGTGTGTGTGTCTGTGTGTGTGTGTGTGCGTGCGTGCGTGCGTGCGTGCGTGTGTGCGTGTGTGCGTGCGTGCGTGCGTGCGTGCGTGCGTGCGTGCGTGCGTGCGTACGTGCGTACGTGCGTACGTGCGTGCGTGTACAGATGGGTGATAAAGGCTACTTTTCCGAAGACACAAGTTTTCTCTGTATAAAGCTGTTGGAGTTGTATCACCACTAGATGGGGCAGTCAGCATATATACACTGGCAGACATGTGGACAGATATACACAGGCATCCCCTATGCACATTGAAGTATTTTAGTCAGACAGTCATAGTTCTGTACATTAGAGGATGCTAAAGATACCCCACTGTCTAGTGTGTGTGTGTGTATGTTTGTTATGTGTGTGTATTTTGTGCGTGCTACATGTGTTTTGGGTCGTATGTGTTTTGTGCTTCAAGGGAGTTGATTGCTGAGTATTGATTGCAGAAGGATGCTTGTGAGGTTGAAGGTCAGGAGGGTCCATCTAGTAGTCACGAACAATCCAAAGCATTAGAGGAAGCTTTTCAGTCTCCATAGTAACAGGAGGGGCAGCTGTTCTCAGGTCCTCCTTTCACCTTCTGGATAAAAACAGTTTGGAGTAAGAAACACCTCTCTTTGTGTATGTGTGTGTGTTTTGTTTGTTAGTTTACGTGTTGTTTGTTTGTGTCCAGTAGTGGGTTGCAAATAAGGGAGAGAATGAGAAAGACTTGAGAAGTCTTTTTACAGCAAGAGAGTAACTTTTCCCTTTCCCTCTTTCTCTTAGTCCCTCCCATCCCATGTTAGTCCCCTTCTCTCAGTCTCTCTCTCTCTCTCTTTGTTGGCTCCTCCCTCTCTTCCTCTTTCTTGTGCTGTCCCGCGGATCCTCTCTAGAGTTGAGATGTGTCAATAAGAGGCAGACTGAGCACACAGAGATGCCCAAGCGTGGCTCCTTTATGGGTCCCTGAATGTGTGTGTGTGTGTATGTGTGTGTGCATACAACAGAGAGTGTGATATTGGTGAATGCTTTAGGTAAATAAGTGTCTGAGTGTGTTTGTGAGTGTTTATGTGTGTGTGTATGTGTATGTGTGCATATCTGAAAGATTTGGAGGGGAAAAGGGGTTTGTGTAATGCAAAGTAGTTGAAAACTAATCGTGGTCAAGATGGTGCAACGGTTCAGCCTTCGCAGGCAATACTCCAAGGTAAGAGATGGAGAGCTTGTGTGTCAGCATTTGTGTGTGTGTGTGTGTGTTTGTGTGTGTCATGCTGAGGTTGTGTAGTGAGTTTTTAAAAAACATACTTTTGAGAAGGAATCATTATGCCAGTTTTATGTTTGATGTGTTGTGTTTGTTGAAAGGAGAAGAAATGCAAAGGTGCGACCCCATTCACTCTGTAGACAGTTCCACTCGTTCTATTGTGTGTGTGTGTGTGCGTGTGCGCGCGCGCGTGTGTGTGTGTGTGTAGAAAGAGATGTGTGTATATTTGTTAATTAGTAGTAGATCCATACGGCAGGCTCTTTAAGTTAAGAACACTTCACCTTGCTTGAAAAGAGGAGTGCTAGGAGGAGTCCACTCCTCCAATGCAGGTGACACACACACACAAACACACACACACACACAAACACACACGCACACACACACACACACACACACACACACACACACACACACACACACACACACACACACACACACACACACACACACACACACACATTTATACTCATACACACTTATAAATAAGGTAACACTTACAGATGTTTACAGAGTGTGTTTTGGGGAGCATCTTTGTGTTCCTTCTACTGTTACATTAGATCACAGTGTCCAATCCTACATGGAGTAGTCCTTTGTGCTTAGTCATGTATATTTTTCCTGTTATAGGCTAGGGATTCGTTTTTCTAATTGTAAATAGAGTACAATTTTAGTTTGCTTCTCTTGCTTTTTGCGTAGGCATAAGCCTACCATGGACATGATTGACAGTTACACTGGGGCGGCTGGGCCATGAAGAAAACATGTATGGCCCGGAACATATTCGCTTTCATGTGGTCCTGCAGTATATATGCATTTCAAATGGCAGTCTTTTTTAAATCAATCAGTAGGATTTGTTATTTGATTACCAAAACACTCCTAAGTGGCAGTTCTCGAGCACTACCTTGTCATTTTTGACATTATGTCCATTTGACAATCTTCTTAGAAACCTTAGACTCATGCTGTTACTACCAATCTGCTACTTTCTCATAGTAGCATCCAGGACAGACTGTATGTCCAGGTCAGGTCAACCTTTGGACTGCTATGCTAAGGTATTCAGCTGTTTATGAGTATATGTGTATGTGTGTATGTGCGCAAGCCTCCTCAGCAGTGCTGAGAAACACTTTGAATTAAAGTGAACAGTCTTTTCACGTAAAGAGAGAGACAAGGTCATAGCTAGCTTATGCAGTTGGTTATAGACTGTGTCTTGTGTGTGTTTGAATGCATTTATGTATGTATATTATGTGTGTGTTCGTGTGTGTGTGTGTGTGTGTGTGTGTGTGTGTGTGTGTGTGTGTGTGTGTGTTTGTGTGTGTGTGTGTGTGAGTGTGTGTGTGTGTGTGTGAGAGAGAGGTACTATGCTTTACTGTTATTTATTATTCTGTATTGATTGCACGTTGATAGGAGTTCTGCTGGCAGAATACAGAGTCGAACTCATTGGCTCCACACACACTTAATACACTACCCGAAAGCACACATTAATGTTGACTCAGATGTACGCACCTCTGTTGCCAGGGAGACCGGGCAGAAGCCCTCTCTTAGAGAAGGGCTGTGGGGAGGGGGGAGTGTATGGTTTGGAGGGGTAGAAGAGGAGAGAGAGAACAGATTGGATAGCAGACTGGTGAAAAACAGGACACTTTGTGGAGAGGTGGTGTAGCTGTTTGCACATGTGCATGTGTTAACAGTCTGACTCTGGAGTGGAGGATCTGTTTCCGTATTGCAGTGAGAGCCTTCTGCATCAACAAAAACGTGTAGCGGTTTCCTTAGCCCAGCACACAATGTTCATATCAGATGATTTAATGCTTCTGTACAGTAGAGACGGAACTGTGAATTGTTATTTCGTAAGTATTTCGAGTTGCAAAACATAGATGTGTCATTTGGTGAGGTTTTATGGGTGTGGATGAGTATGCAGCCTGTTGTTTCTAGTTTCCTGTTTCCTGCTTAGTTGTGGAGAACATTAGCTTGTTAGGCGTGTGAATGTGACTCAGTGGTTTCTACAGTGGTTTTACACAGTTCAGTTGGACGACTTCTCATGCAAGCTTAGATGATTTTAGAGTGGAGTGTGTCTGTGTGTGTATGTCTGCATATAGGGGCAGTGACGTGCAGTGAGGTTCGTGGCTGGTTAGGGACTGACTCTTTTTAAATCGGATTTACAAATATATAAACCCTAGAGTATCTTAAATCACCATTCAATTGTCAGCTTGCACATTGACTTCTGGTTGTTTTTCATATCAGCATTCTTTACACACACAAAGGTAAGGTACATACAGTTGGCAGCTGCTAGCTTGTGATGTACTCGTGTTAATATGTGTGAATACACTTATGAATATGAAGTCAAGTCATATTTATTATACAACACAGCTCATGCTGACCAAAGTGCTTTACAAGTAAACAGAAACAAAACAATAAATAAAAATAATTTAGTTAAAATATCTAAAACAGAAGCAACACTCTCAACTAAGCATCTATATACACATCAAAAAAACAAAAACACCTCTAACCGAAAGCAAATATACAAATGATCAACCAAAATCAGGGAGATCCAAAAGCTAAGGAATAAAAGTAGGTTTTGAGCCTGGACTTGGAAGGTGTCATTAGAGGGGGCTGATCTTATAGAGAGGGGATGCTGTTCCACATTCTAGGAGCTGCAACACCAAAAGCGCGGTCACCCCTGGATTTAAGCTTAGATTGGGGGACTGCCAGGAGCCCTAAATTAGACGACCTGAGGGGCCTGGCGGTGGAATAACGGGTTAAGAGGTCTGGATATAAGAAGGGGCCTGCCCATTCAGGGCTTTAAAAACAAACAGGAGCACCTTAAAATCAACCCTGAACCGCACTGGAAGCCAATGGAGAGAGGCCACGATAGGGGTAATAAGGTCTCTTTTCTGGGTACCGGTCAGGAGCCTTGCAGCAGCGTTTTGGACTAGTTGTAGGCGGGAGAGTGACGAATGGCTGATTCCCGTATACAAGGAATTTTCAGTAGTCTAGCCGAGAGGATATGAAGCCGTGGATGACCTTCTCAAGATCTTTGAGTGACAGGAAAGACTTGATTTTGGCAATGGTGCGGAGTTGATAGAAGCTGGCCTTGACTACTGAATTGACCTGTTTGTCAAATTTAAAAGCCGAATCGAATATTACACCAAGGTTTTTGATTTGGGGCTCCACCAGAATAGACAGATTGCCTAGGCTGCTGGTGGTCAGTTTGATGGAGACAGGGGGGCCGAATAATATAACTTCAGACTTCTTCTCATTTAATTGTAGGAAATGTTGTGCCATCCAACACTTGATGTCCTCAAGGCAGTCCAAGAGACTGTTTAGATTTTGCCAGTCGTTAGGTTTAAGGGGGAGATAAAGCTGTATGACATCTCCATAGCAATGGAAAGAGATGTTGTGCTTTTGAATAATTTGACCAAGGGGGAGCATGTAAGTAGAAAACAGGATGGGACCTAGGATGGAACCCTGTGGGACCCCGCAGGAAAGACTAGCAGATGAGGAGGAACAATTACCTATATTCACAGCAAAACTTCTATTGGTGAGGTAGGATGAGAACCATCTTAAGGCAATACCACTAACTTCAACCCCGCACTGGAGACGGTCAATTAAAATGTTGCGATCCACTGTGTCAAAAGCTGCACTGAGGTCAAGAAGTCACCAGAGTCAACAGAGAGGAGCAGGTCATTTGATACTTTTAACAAGGCAGACTCTGTGCTATGATGAGCCCTAAAACCAGACTGAAATCTTTCTAGTATGTTATTTTGGTGTCAGGGAAATAAACCCTTAACCTAGGACTGTATTCTTTGCCTCAGTATTAAGACTCACACAACCAAGAATATAGTTAATAACAGACGTTTACTCTGGGCCCCAGAGGAATGACCTGCTTGAATCTCTTCAAACAAGGCACTGGCCTCTCCTTCAAAATGCCTGTTCTTTATTCAAAATAATATTCACACAGATTTCAGAACATGAAACCCCTCCCAGGTCCTTTGTTCATTAACTTCTTCGTTCCAGTCAGTACCAGGTTCCAAGACAATAAATCAGTTTAACCTAAACATTCATGACATCTGAGTGAAACATCCCCAATGGGCCTCTCTAAAGCCAGACAGTCTTTCCTCTCAACAGTAACACAGACAAAGCATAAGAAATGCATTTAATTATAATTATAATAATAAAACATATCATGATAATACCTATGTAGAATATTTCTTTCACAAAGTGGGCCATCAATTGGCAGAGAATGACTCTTTCATACTCTTTCATACAAAGTTGCACAGGCACCCTGAGGGTTTCTACCTTTTTCCATTATAATATTAAGAGATCAATCGAGGAGACTATAACATCAGCTAGATAACTAGCTATCATTCCATGCAAATTGAACTCTTTCATTTAAATCGTTTAAGGTTATTATCCTACGTGTCCTTAGCTAGCTAATTGGCTAGCATAGCAACTAGATATCCATAGCAACAAGGAAACACAATTTTATCTGCAATTTAAGTTTAATTTCTCAAAATCAGTTCGCCAATAAAAAGCAGTCTTGGGTTTCAAAGTGATCACAACCACTTGTGTGATATTAAATGGCTTCACATAGACATTAAACAATCCTAAGAGAAATAATGGGAAATCAACGGAGCAAGGGCTGATATCAATGGAATGTTAGCGAATGTGGGGTGAGAAGCCGGATTGTGAGGGATTGCGCAATTTAATCGATTTTGATAATAAAAATGCTTGAAATGATTGGAATCATGCAAAAATGACATTTATAGCACAGATCAGTAGAGAAAAATGTATATTTATTTTATCTTTATTTGTTTTTTTACTTCTCATGATGACCGCACGTCGCTGTATAGGGGCACATAGTTGTAGTCTCTCTGAAGTTAATTTCACACTGTGATGAAACAGACATCCATATTCATAACCAATTATTTATTCTGCAAGCACCCTTTTGCATGGCAGCAAATATTAATATTCAAATATCACAAGCGTGAGAGGGACTAGGCTACACACACACACACACACACACACACACAAAGAGAGATGTTTCTTATATTATTCTACTAGCATCATTCTACACTTCCTCTTCCCCGAATATTCCTCAGAATAACCAAGTCCAACAAGTCCGTCATCGGGGTCAATAAACCAAAGAATGAGTGAATCGCTTTCGTTTGTGTAGAAGGAGATGAATAGAAAGAGAGAAAAAAGGAAGGAAAGGAGGAACAGTGTGTTATTGCCTTGTGTTGTGTCACATCAGCCATACTTTTAAGGTTTTGTGGATGTTGAGCAACCTTGACATCTACACACAGTTCTGAGACACGCTCACGTGTGCACGCCCCAGCAGCAGCCACAGACATGCCCCCTGACCCAGTCACACTTGGCACAGCACGCTCTCACCATCTGGCCCGGGTCAGAGCTGTTCTTTTCCCTCCATGATTCACTTCCTCTCTCCCCATCACAGTATCTCTGGAGGATCCTCAGTCTTCACTGCCTAGCCTGTGCATTGTGTTTTTTATAATCTATTAATTTCGGTGGCAATAGTCATTGCACTTGTCAGTGAATGATGGAAGAATGTTTGAAACCATATGTACTGTATGTATATGTAGGCATGCATGTGCGTCTGTCTATGCTGGTAAATGGTCTCCTTTAGTCTCTTTCTGGTGGCCATCTAATCCGTATTGAGTGGAATCAATTGATCTTATGCTTGCCACAAAAGAAACAGAGCAAAACTGTGAGTGTACACTATGTTCTAGTGTGCACATGTCTGTCCACCTCTTGTAACCCATCAACCACATATGACCTCATTTTAAAAGGATGTAGATTATGAGAACTTCTCACATGACTGACACCCCCACTGTGTTGCCACTCTCCCTCACTCTTTCTCAACCACAAAAGCTGAACGTCGACCCTTTTTTCTGGTCATCTTGGGCACATCATATATGCCTGTGTGTTTCCTTTGTCGGTGACTGCACACAACCTTATCCTATGTGGGGGAAGCTTTGCTGTTTGTTTTCGCAGCAGGGTTACTTGCTGGGTGCCTCAGAGGCCTTGCTGCAGGATGAAGGCCGCATGGCAGGACTGTGGGTAACAGGCTTGTCTAAATTACCCATCAGTCTGTTGTTAGTCTAGGACCCGAGAGTTAGCATAATCAATTGACTCAGTGTGTATTTCAATGTGTGAAGATTCCCCTGTAGACACTTGTGGTTGTCTGACTTTAAGGCGCATTCTAGTTTGCCCTGAAGTCAACAGCAGATTCTGTTCTGTGGAATTTGCTTAAAGAAAAAGCCTAGGGCGAAATCAAGGCAAAGAAAATGAAAAATGAAAAAAGAACAGCCGGGCAATGGTACAGGAAATTGTCAGACAACAGACAGACAGTGAGGAATGGGGAATTAGAAAGAGGAAAGAAATATGTTTTAGGCTGATAAACGTTGGCTTGTGGGTTGGGAGGAGTGGGGGTGGTTGCCTGTGCGACTGTGTGTTTGCCTGCTTCGTTTGTTATCGGTGAGCAGCATTTGCTGGCCTCTAACTCCCACTAGTGGAAAGTTTATGTCTTGTCACAAAACCTACAGCCTGTTCAGATTTCACCCAGAGCCCCCCTCTGTCATTCCCAACCCAGTGGCTCTGATTAGCCCTTCTGTTATTCTCATACTTGCAGTCACCCTCTCCCTGCCAGTCTGGGATGCAACTGCAAATGCAGATTCATAGATAAACACTTTACATAGAGGGTAGCGTGCAACTAGGGGTGTGTTAATGAGAAATTGTGATGACATTTGCAACAAAACTTTAATCATTGAGTGTGCATGTGATCTTAAGATCAATGAAGGTTTATGTATAAGAGTCTTTTTGTGCCTTTAACATTGTGTCTCTGTCATCAACAGCCGGTGTCAGGGCATGTCAGAGCAGTGGTCCCTCTCACACATTTATTTGGCACAGATTCAACAGCTACTTTCATCCAATCCGTCGATTGCAAAACAGTAGATTGCATCCCTGCCCAGCAGGATTGAATGAAGTGAGGTAAAATGTAAAATGTCGGTATGGGAGCAATGAAAAGAAAATTCTGGATTTCATGTTGTATGCAGTGAGGGCAATGCTAGGAATCGGCAGAATGGCAGATCATAAACGAATCAAAATAATACTTCATGAGAAAAATTTAAATTCAGATAGCTGAATGCTGCTTTTGTGGCTGCGCCTAAGATCCTTTAAGTAGTGGGGATGACCTGAGCCTGCTTAAATGTAGTGAGGTAAGTCCCCAAAGTCAGTGAAGCATTCATCATGAGTATGATGAAAGGCACATGTATGAGTGAGATGGCTTTAAGGACATTAGAGGGTCCCGAGGACACACACACTCACTGAATTTAGCACAGCTACCATTTATACCTGGCTGGACCCTGTAAGCTGTTAGGGCTAGGAGCTCTCTCTGGGTTTTAAGTCAGGGCTTGGCCTGTGGGCCGATGCCTGCCCCCTCTGTGCTGGGGAGAGGGAGAGGGAGAGGCCGGTAAACCAGCAGCCATGCGTGCTCTCTCCGACTCTGAGTTGAATACACGTGAGCTGCTCTGGCCTTTCGGTTGGGCTTGACATGTGTCCACGTTTTTATTGTTTACATGTGCATGTGGTGAGAGAGGCAAGGGGATGCACTTGCAATCATGCATGGATCTATCTATTAATCATGTCTTTCCCAGATTACATAATTCCTTTATCAATGCTGGAATTACTCTGTGAATGGAGAAAATGTTTCTGGTGTGAGAGTGTTCTTGCTTTCACCTTTAGGCCAGAGTAGATTGCCAGCATCACTTATGCAAGTGTGAACTCTGATAACCCCTAAAGGTGTGTGCATGATTGCCATGGAGTAAACCCTACCTACCTGAACAAACCTAAAACACATGATGGGCACATACAAAAGAAAAAAAAGAATGGCATGACTTAGCTGCAGGTCTTTTTGAGGCATACTTGTGATATTGTGACATAATAACAGGGGCAAGCAAAGTATCCTTATCCTGTTGACGCACAATGTTCTTGTATTTTAATCTGTCCATGTGAAATCAAGTACAAAAGTACAGAGGGACAGGCTCTCTTTATTCTGAGAATACAGTGATTTCCTTGCTCCATTAGGAATATATGTTGAAACGACTTACTGTACTGTACTGTAATGTATATCATATTACATAAAGCATTATGCTCTACTTTCTCCATTGGGTTTGGTCCAGATAGTTTAGGAGGGATGTCACCTGCTGCTTGCTCCATTGAGTAGTTATTTTTCATACTCACACACACACTCATGCGGAATGTTCCGGTGTGTTCAGTCATGCCCCAGTGTGGAGATGAAAAGACATATGAGACAGTCAGCTGGTATTGTATGTGGGAGGGGCAGTGTCAGCTGGGAATGTTATGGAACCTCTCTGGAGTCCAGCTTTTGTGCCAGCTCACTCTGTTGGATTTGAGTCCGTCTCTCTCTCTGTCTCTCTCTCTCTCACACACTCTCTCTCTCTTTCTCTCTCTTACTCTCTTACTACACAACTGTGCCTGTATACAAAGGAGGTTTCACTGCTATAGTTATTGTGTAAGTGGACTGGTCACTATGTTCTCTGCTAAATGCTTTCATTTTAGCACATGGACTCAGTGTCTGTGGACAGATAATGGGGCACCATGTAATTTCTCTTCATAGAGAATTTCACAAAGCACAGGCTGAGTGACGCTTGTTCTTATGTAAGTCACCTTTCCCCTAAACACCCCCAGCTCGCTTCTATAGAGCAGCTTTGGCAGCTCCTGCCTATGCACCCCACACCCTCCACCCCGTCCTGTCCCGCTTCAATACTCCCATTAATTGGTCTCACACACATAGGCCCACTATGGAGTCATATGACAATGTAATCTGGGCATGCTTTTCTGGTTCAGAGATGCAGTAATTGGTTCAGCTTCACTGTTACTGTGTGTGATCCCTTCTTTTTGCCTGGACTCTCATTTACCAACAACCCCAACGAATGTTTTTGTAAATAGCACTGCTGATTGGCAAACCCCAGTGCTGGTGACGAACTTGCAATTGGTTGGCTGAGAAGCCCTTGGTTTCCGATTGGTCTAGAGGGTCTTTGGGGTTTCGCCAATTGATTGGTTAAGCTGAGGAGTGCTTAATGTTGCTTTGCTGTGCCTCTGGCCCAGACATCGGGATTACAGAACAAACCCAGGGCCACCCCCTTCTTTCCCCCTTGGATTCTGTCTCTCTTTTGCTCTCTTTCTCTGTTTCTCACTCACTCACACACTCAGACATACACTCTCCGATGGAGCTTCTTTCTCAGATGAATCCAGCTGGACATCTCGCCAAGGTTGAGCGCCATGGACTTGAGCCTACACTGAACACATCTGAATCTCTGCATGCCGGCTACAGCCCTTCTCAGCTCTTCGCATCCATACCTCAAAGTCTGCGCAAGACTGTATTTTAATACTGATGTTAGAATTCAGTGTAGAGGATGCGTAAGTGCTTATGTTAGTTAGCTAGTGTGTGTGTGTGTGTGTTGCTGGGATACAGCTTCCTCATGCTCTCTCCAATGGAGGTCATCCTGAACCTGGTAACTCCTGAGTCCTCGCCATCCAACTCTCCTACAAACACTGTGAGTGCATCACCTGTATTGAGTGTGTATGTTTGTGGGTGTGTACGTGTGTGAATGTGTGTGTGTATGTTTGTGGATATGTACGTGTGAGTGTGTGTTTTCATATCTGAGTCAGTGAGTTTATATGGTGAATGAATTGATTATATAGAGTGAATGAATTGATTTCCATTTAGAGGTGAATTAGCTGTGTGTGAGAGAGAGAGAGAGAGAGAGAGAGAGAAGACAATAGGATAATTTTGCTACCTGAACTTTGTGTGCATCTGTACACAAAAGTGCATATGTTTGCTGGCTTTCTCAATGTGGATTTGTCAGTGTTGTACTTGGGCTTCTGTTTGGTTCAGTTTATGAGGACTTTGGCCCAGAGAATGTGGGTTAGGTTAGTTTGGTTCTTTTCAAAATACATCACATGGTCTTTTAAGTCCTCTCAACCAATGTAGGGCTACTGCTGAGCCCTGTATGGAGTTCACTGTGTGTGTGTGTGTGTGTGTGTGTGTGTGTGTGTGTGTGTGTGTGTGTGTGTGTGTGTGTGTGTGTGTGTGTGTGTGTGTGTGTGTGTGTGTGTGTGTGTGTGTGTGTGTGTGTGTGTGTGTGTGTGTGTGTGTGTGTGTTAGTAAGTGGGTGTTTATTTCACGCGTAGTTGCATGCAAACCAACACAGAGAGTTATGTAATTGTCCATGGATGGTGAATGAGACCATTGTGAGAGTTCGCCTGAGACCCCTTAAAGGAACAAAAAAGCGGATTTCCATGAAAAACTGCCCTTTGTCTGAGCACTGGGAGCTTAGTCTAGAGAGAGGGAGAGGAGGGAGCGATGGAGGCGAAGAGAGGGAAGCAGAGAAACTGAGGGAGGGAAAGAAGGAAGGGAGGAAACTGGTCAAAAGAGAGGAAGGGATGAAGGAGGGGGGTCTGTTATGCACAAACTCTTTGGGCTACTGGGGGGTTTGACTCTAGGGCCACTTCGCACCTCCAAGCTTCGTTAGGTAGGAGTGCCCTTTGCCAGTGACAGACAAGCAGCATCAACTCATAATCTGCTCTCTTTTGAGTTCTGTGATATGGGTCATCCATAATTAATGATTTGTGTATTTTTCACAAGTCACACTTTGAGTGAGAGTTCCAGATGAATGCTGATTGATTCCTTACCTAACCAAGACTAAATATTTTCTCCCTTTCGGTCTCAGACACACACACACACACACTGGTTTATCAGACTGTGCTCTCATGTTGTTGTATAAAAGATTTCAGTTCTCTCTCTGTCTCTCACTCGTTCTCTCTCTCTCTCTCACTCTCTCTTTCTGTCTCTCTGTTCTTGCAGTAATCAGGCTTGTGTAATGGATTTTCTATGGCATTTAAATCCATCTATCAAACTGGACCAGTGTCTGTGTGAGAGGCAAGCAGTAGAAGAGAGTGGAGAAGTAAAAAGGCCTGTCCATTTCTGCTTGTGTAAATTAATACAGGCCATTTATTCCACTTTTATTGTCAAGCCCACACACATCTTCTCCAAAAATATGCTAATTTGATCAAGCTCATCCATCTAGCTAAGTGTCCTTGTGATGAAAGTGAAGTGAAAGTGAAAGTCCTCTCTATGGCAGAGGTGGTGTAGACACACACACTCTGAAATTAACCTCTGCATTTAACCCATCCAGGGAAGTGACACACACACAGAGTGAAGTGAGGTCACCCTACGGTTCCCGGCCTGAAACCCTAACCGGCGGTGGCATGTCTGAGAGGCTTGGTGTGTAGCTTTTGTGTGGCACTAAGATGCTGGAATGACAAGCTCCATTAAATATCAGTGACCCCTGACCTCGGAGTGTTGCATGGGTGTGTTACCTTAGTTGACCTCAGAGCTGCGGGCTGGCTAGGCTCTGGGACACACTGTCACCTGTCAGAAAAAAACAAAAGAGCTTGTCTTACTTAAAAAAAAACACATTATTTACATGAAAAACATCTGCTTTAATGGATTGTCACATCATTTAGTTTGTATAGGGCCTCACAAGTCCTCTTAATATTACTACATCGTTCTTCTTCATGCATCTCTCTGATCAGGTGTGAGATGGTGAGGGTAATATGTGTAAATATGAGAAAGTGACCTTAAGGTCCAAAGAGATGTCACGCTGCTCTCGTGGCTTGTAAGCCTGTTATGCTGTCTGTGATCTGTTTGGTGTTGGGCCTGATTAAATGCTTTATGGTACACTTAATTCCAAGCTGAGTATACAGTATGTACATTCACACCAGTCCTGCACACCCCATGTTTGCCTTAGATTCTCAACCTCCTACTCATATAATGCTGGTTATTACGTGTGCAGTATGACTAGGATAATTTACTGTAAAGAATTAGCACATATCTAAAGGGACTATTATTAGCCCTTAGCCTTGAGTCTTTGCTGTTCTAGTGAGTGTGTGTCTGTGTTTGTGTTAGTGTGTGTCAAATATCAGCAGGCTTACACAGAGATTCTTGTAAGCAGGCTTAAAGACTTAAATTATTTAGAATATAAATATGTTTTGACCTGCCTCTCCCTCTTTCTCTCCATTGCGGTTAGGTGTATGTGTTAGATAATTAAAGGACTTCTTTGAACACAGCTTCTTAGTTAGACTAAATGACACTCCTGTCCTCCTGTCAACTTATCCAGTTTCAGAACCCCTTACCCATATGAACACACACACACACACACAACACACTTATGTGGACTCATGTTCACATAGGAATTAGTTTCACCTGTCTGGCTCAGGTGTTCTGTTGGCCTGTTCCTAGAATTGTCCCTTCTTGCATATAATTGTGTTTGTGACTGTATTACTTGGGGTGAGTCCCAGTCAGAGGGATGTTTTGATTGTGTTGTTCCCAGGGAATGCGTTCACTACTGCTCCTGTCTCCAGCTCATAGATTCTCGTTTTTAGTAGAGCACAATTAGCACCACTGTTCGTGAAGCATTAACATTACCCCCAGTATGGCCTCTATCCCACAACGAAGTCTATATCTCCAGAGAGAGAGAGAGAGAGAGAGAGAGAGAGAGAGAGAGAGAGAGAGAGAGAGAGAGAGAGAGAGAGAGAAATTGGTCCTCTGTGCGACTTCAGAGGCTATTCCCTTTAGTTCTCCAACTGCATAGTACGCATGCTGATCATGTTTTATCCTCATCAGGTGTAAATGCGCGCGGCGCTCGTGATCTTTGAACCCCTCTCTCCAGTTGTAAAATGTCAAAGATAATTTGTGGGGAAATCCCCAGTTGGAGCCCTTGATATGTATGAATGTCTTCAAGGTGAATTTTCTCAAATTCATGACAGATACTAGTCCATTGAAATGTAAATGTATGTGTCTGTGCGTGTGTAGGAGAGTGCGCCAAAGTGGAACCGGATTTACTCATTCCGCCCTCCCCGCTTAAGCCCGATATACACAATGGTAGGCTAAACTGTTACTACAATTGCATTATGTTGATGATTCTCACAACAGCCCTACTAAGGGAAAAACAAAAGTTACCTAAGTTCTAGGCTACGTTCAAAGTAAATTATAAATTGGTTGTGTCTGCTGTCTGTCGGATAGCTCATTGTCAGTGTAAGGCCACCTGCCGTTTTCTAAACATGCTTGACGGGCAGAGGATGATGTCATCCTGTAAATAACCGGGTGGGGGAGTGCCCGCGCTCCAGGCGGAGTTTTAAGATAGTTTCAGGAACGACTCCGCTTTTAAAAACAAGTTTGGGAGGTTTAGGAGCGCTACCGGCTCTTTTTGTTAAACAGAAATTCCAAGGACACACACGCGGATTATAAGAGATTCCGCAGCTAACCAGATGAAACTCCGTGCCACCGACAGACACACTGGAGAATGCATTGGGAGAAGGTTCTTCGCTTAAAGAATGGAAAGGTGAGACCAATTAGTTGCGCCTCTCATCTCAATCCTGGTTTAGTGTAGATGTGACTACGTGTATACCAAAAGTAGGCTATTCTATGGACGTTTTTCATTTAGTTGTAGGCTATCGCGTAGTCCTGTACTGCATGTTATGCGTCCTGTGGTCCCCACTCAGTCAACCGCGTGATCGCGTAACTGTCTAAAGTTCGGTGGCAAGTTCAGGATGTGGTAGTTAATGTGCCCATCAATGCTTACAGCGTGGTTAGTAATTGGTGTTTTTCGTGTTATTTTCCGGTCATTATTACCACACCAGGATAGCGCGTACATATTTGTTCTTACTCAATATTGTTCTGCCAACCAAATTCATACCATTTCAATCAGTCATCGCGTAGGGGTAATGTGAGTGTTTGCGATTGTTGGACTGAGAGCCTATGTCCGGATGTGTGTCACCACCCAAGCCACCCGAAAGAGATCGGGTCATACTGGAGTGGATTATACCATCTATATTTACTCTCAATTTGGATTACGTGGAATCTAATTCAGGGTAGTTTTTTCATGTGACAAGAGAGTCTTCCGCTGCACCGATGCTTTGTGGCAGTTTTACTGTAACGTCAGTTGTCCTGTGTGGTTTAAAGTCACTTCACCAATCGTTAGATGTCTGTATGTAGTCACAACCAAGCCATTACATGCATGGCTAATAGTTTAACCAAGTCCTGAGGATCCAATAGGGAGAAACCTGATTTTGAACTATTAAGGAAAGGGTTTCTGATTTACACACTGGCTCTCTTTGTCCTAGTTCCAGCTAAGAGCACAACTTCTTAAGTTTGAGACTCTGTGTGTGTGTGTTTGTGCGTGTGTGTCTCTGTGGGTAATATGCTGACTCGGTACATCAGTTGACGTGAATGTCTAACCACAGACTGCAGAAGAAAAGTCTTGCTTCATCAAGGCTCGACTAAAAGGGAGAATGTTTTTTACGGAACTCCCTTTTACATGTTCTCTTTTTTTCTATTTCTTTTGCCATCTGTTCCCTACACCCTTCCTCCATCTCTCCCTCCTCTGTCTCTTCCTCATATCTTGCTCTTGCCCTTTCTGACTCTCTCTCCCTTCCTTAGATCGAGAGGTTGGATGGGGGTGTTCAGGCGGCCCTTGCGGGTGCAGGCGAGATCTCAGATGAGGCTCTCGACCCTCAGCGCATGCGGCAGGTGATCGCGCAGCTGCAGCAGAAGATCCTGAAACTCACCGAGCAGCTGCGCATCGAGCAGACGATACGCGATGAAAATGTGGCAGAGTACCTCAAGCTGGCCAACAACAGTAGCGACAAGCAACAGAGCGTGCGCATCAAGCAGGTGAGTCAGTTCTTCAGACGCCAAGGTGAAGAGAGGTGCTTGAGTAGAAGCAACCAACAGCCTGAGTCAGTTAATCTGTGGACAGTTAATCTGTATCAGTTATGGCCCTCTGCTTACCCCATCCACTTTTGACCCCCATCTATTGGTCTTTTCTTCCCCAACATTCATCTAGTCTACACTCCCAAAGCTTCATATTTGGTTGTGTTCATGGTCTGCCAGGCCATGGGACAAATTCACCTAGTGTCTGTGCTCATTATCTCATGTGTAAGATGACTACTGAGCTACTATAATGATGACCGGACTATTATTATGACTTTGCAGCTCAGTGCCATTTTCTGTGTGCGGTTTTACTGATATACCTGTATTATCTTTGGGACATGCACAGCTGACCACACAGGGTTCACGTGAGATGTGTGTTTGTGTGATGCGCTCCTTGCAGGTGTTTGAGAAGAAAAACCAGAAGTCTGCCGGAAGCATTGCTCAGCTGCAGAGGAAGCTGGAGCACTACCACCGGCGTCTGCGCGAGGCAGAGCAGGGCGGGGCCTTGGCCGAGGGCGCCGCGCGGCATCCCAAGGCGGTGCTGCGCGACATGCAGCAGGGCCTGCGAGACGTGGGGGCCCGCGTGTCCGAGTTCAGCGAGGGAGTGGTGGACAGCGTGCGCGGCGGCATCTCCAGCATACAACAAGTCACCCACCAGGCGGCCGCCAAGCCCCGCGAGATCGCAACCCTCCTGCTGGCCTCCCGCAACCGCACCGGAAGCACCGACAACCTCCACCAGCTGAAGGAGGCCGGGGTGGATATCGAAACCAACGGTGAAGATGGCGTGCTGGGTGGCAGTGGGCGCTTTCAAGCAAGCCCAAAGTATGGCAGCGAGGAAGACTGCTCAAGTGGCACCTCAGGCTCGGCTGGGGCCAACAGCACCACCGGGGGAGCTCCGGGGGGCCCTCCTAGTTCCAAGGGAAACACTTTGGAGCGGGGCCAAAACGGTAGCTTTGACATGCTGTTGCAGGAGGTGCAGGAGTTGAGGGAGGCACAGGGCAGAATGGAGGAGGCGCTGGAGGGGCTGAAGAGCCACTACACCCGAGACTACACGCTCATAATGCAGGGGCTCCAGGAGGAGAGGTTCAGGTACATACTGGCACACACACACACACACACACACACACACACACACGAGCATGAGCATACACACCCATAATACATGCCCTTCAAAGTGACACAGGTTAAGGTACACAGAAACATCCATACAAAAATATTACTTGCTTAGTTTGCAAGCATTCATATAGAGCGAAGGATGACCTATACGTCCAAACACACACAACACACACACACACACGTTACGGGCTGGATAAATGTTGCCAAATCAACATTTTTCTGCCTAAAATGGCCTCAAGGCTCTTGTTTTTCCAGCTAAAAATAAATGTCTGAGTCCCAGTGAGCAGCGAATGAACTTGGTGCACATCTTTCTGGCACACAAGGACATCTAGAGAGGTATCCCAAAAGCATATTTTATTCTGGACTAATTTGAGAATGTTTTGCTTGTAAATAAGCATGCATATGTTGCGCGTGGGAAGATTGTTGAGCTTGGGAAAATAAAAGTCTTTGTGAGCGTATGTCTAGGGTTGTCCTTCAACTTGTGTTAAACAGTGACTCGTGAGCAGGTCAGATGAGACACTGATATCACTTTACACCTCAAGTTGACCCACACTCCAACTCCCCCCCCCCCCCCCCCCCCCCTCCCCCAACTGACACTTTTTTCTCTCTGTTTCTTTCACACTTCAAGACCTATGTAATTAAATGCGGTGTTAAGGAATCTCTGATAACCATCTCTAGGAAATGTCCCTTATTCTCACGTTACTCACTCTGTTCGTCCGTGTGTGTGTGTGTGTGTGTGTGTGTGTGTGTGTGTGTGTTTGTGTGTATAGGTGTGAGCGACTTGAGGAGCAGTTGAATGACCTGACAGAACTCCATCAGAACGAGATCTTAAACCTGAAACAGGAGCTGGCCAGCATGGAGGAGAAGATTGCTTATCAGTCCAATGAGAGAGCCAGAGACATACAGGTACACACATTAACAAACCTGTGCCTGCACACTTTTGCTTACACATATCCCTGCTATGCGATGAGTTTCAGAAGATTTATGTTTCTGTTTCATGTAAGTGATCTGACAATGAATTTATAAGCTCTCAACTCAAGGTGCTGTGCTCTGTGTTGTCCTGCAGGAGGCGCTGGAGGCCTGTCAGACGCGGGTGTCTAAGATGGAGCTGCAGCAGCAGCAGGTGGTGCAACTGGAGGGCCTGGAGAGTGGAGCGGCCGCACGCACCCTGCTGGGCAAGCTGATCAGCGTGCTGTTGGCCCTGATGGCAGTGCTGCTAGTGTTCGTGTCCGCCTTGGCCAACTGTGTGGTGCCGCTCATGAAGACTCGGGGACGATCCCTGTCCACCCTGCTCTTCCTCCTGCTCCTCGCCTTCCTCTGGAGAAACTGGGATGTGCTGGCTGGACAAACCCAGGCCCGTGTCTACATACCCAGTTGATGTTTGACCCACCTGACGGTCACGTTACAGCAGCCAGTCAGATGTTAGTGGTGGTCCTCTGACTGGCACCTCATTGGCCAGTGGTGGCCTTTATAGTGTCCACTTCTCTGTGAAGACACTGGACCTGAAGAAGACGGGGGCAGAGTGTTTTAGACCCATCTAGCTGAGTTTGCAAATCTGTTTACACCTGAAGGAGGCAAAACTAGTTTCCTCCTCTGGCACATGCAGTGTTTCACTGCTTATATTTTCTTAATTTAATGTAGATTTTACTTTCATTGTAATTATTCCTAATATAATTATTGTATTATTATTATTATTTTTATGATAATTTTATTCAGTTCAATGTAGCATGAAGCTTCTGTCAAACAAACATTTGAAAGGACATCTTATTCCTCAGTGCCTTACCGCCAGAGATGAATTTGATTGGCTGCCTTCGTGGGGAGTTGTGCCTTTCAGCTTTGACTGACAGCAATAGCTGACCTTCCTCCCTGTGTGCACTGCCTCTAAATATTGAGATGAGAGAGGGACCCTCTCTGGACTTTGCTTGCAGGATTGTATAGATGAATAGACATGCAATACTTGAATGAAGAGTGTCATTTTGGGGGGGGGGGGGGTTCCCTGATTCAACTCCTGTCCAAATCTTTGAAGTAGAGCAGATTTTTATCAAGAATGAAATATTTTAAAGAATGTTCTTTATTTATAGTGATGCATCCATCTTGTTGGTGTGGTCAGTTACAAAGAGTAGGACAGACACGCGCCAAACTCACTGTTACAGACATGGGCACGCCGAGGACGCATGTATGAGATCCAGAACGTACATCTTTATGTTGATGGCCTGCTTTCTGACTGAAGATTGTGGATGTGCGCTTGGACCTGAGTAGCCTTAGCGACACACTTAATACATTACACCCTAGATATTAAACGTTGAAGACACACCTGCTGTTGGTATGTTGGCAGCAAGCTCAACACCAATCTCTGTGGATAACTTTGAACTCCCAATCCTTGGTTTGAGTTGATTCTAGTGTGTTGACTGTGTTAGCAAAGCACCCTTTGTCCGTCTGCACTGCACTTTACCAGTTCAGTCTGTGCGTTGCGCTGTTACATCACATACAGACAACCGTGCATTTTGATGGCTTTTTCTGAATGTTTATGGGAGGAATAAAGAGTATCCCTGACTACTTCACATGTGTTTGTTTTGAAAATACTCTTCTACATACATCTTTCTATTGGGTATGCTGCTTGATTGTCAAATAGCTAGCGAGGCACAAAGTCCTTTAGTGTTGACTGCATCCTGAACGGTTTGTGTTCCTCCAACCTGTACAGAGTATGTAAGGCCTTGTTTGTGAGTATGTAAGGCCTTGTTTGTGACATTAAGCTATATTTTTAACTGTAGTCCACATTTCTCTTAAATCTTGAAATTAAAGTTATGAATTTACAACTTCACCTTCACTTGTTGAGAGAGAGGATGCCGCCCTAACCAAACCTACATTCACTGCCTTCAGTGTGGTGTGGAACTACTCCAATTAGGCAAGGGTCATAGCTAATGAGCATAGTGATGAGTATATTGAAAGTGATGAGTTCAGGTTGTCTCATCTCTTACAGGATTATGCACAGAAATTAGTATTAAGATGCTTTATGTCATTACTGACTTTTTTTGCAAATTTAGTCAGATAACTAAACTACTAGTGAATTAAGTCACATATCAGTAGGTAAAGCGTCCTCTCTGTCATCACTTAAGCCACACTTACTGTTCACTGATCGGCAGTCCTAAAACTGGACAGAAGAGCTCTCCTCACTCAATCGCTTGTTTCCACACCAGTCTCCCAGAGACAAGATGGACAAGGCCTGGTGAGAGCCAAGATAAATGCTTCACCATAGACCAGAGCCCAAAAACACTTGGCAAAGGTGGACTCTTGATCTCTCTGAACACAAATACACTTCCTACCAGATACCCAAATAGTACTTTATACTTCTGGCTTTTTATGCCTTTTAAGCATGACCTGTGATGGGTGTCAGAGCTCCTCACTAATTTGTATTTTCACCTACACTGAAATTCAGTTCAATAATTATAACCTCATGCAATCCAGTTAATGACCCTGAAGTTGTATGAGATGCCAAGAAGGAATGATGGCAAATAAATCGACAATATTGAAAAATATGGCATTACAATTGTTCCATTTCCATCAAAAAACGATACAAGATTTCCATCACAAAAAAATGCATTGACGCTAGATGGCGACCTTTTCCAACAATTTCCTTCCATGGCCCAAAGTGACCCGTTATTAAAAGAGAAAAGTGTAATCAGGTTGTGGTCTAAGTGGGAAAACGAGAAATAAAAGAAATCACAGCAAATGAATGACTTACAAAGACAGCCTAGAGGAAACACTAAACTTGAGGCTAAACTGAAACGACACAGTAGGCAAAGCCATTGCTTGAGGTTAGACATTTTCAGTGTATTATTGCTTGGCTGAGTATTGCTCAGCGAGAACCATGTCATAAATCTGTCTGAAGTGTGAAAACCAGGGAGGGCGTCTTGAAGGGATGCGCGGATAACCCCGTTGCCTTAAACTCTTATCAGAGCGGAAACAGATCGTGATGGTCGCGCGTTGTTTTCAGAGACAACAATCGAAAAATGATAAGCTCTTTTCCAAAGATTTCCTCTCCAAACTCCTAGATTGATCACGAGGGAACTAAAAGGAAATGAGCAGTTTCTCTCTCGCCCTCACTGCAGTGCTCGGAGGGAATAACCTGAGTGGAGTGGACTGAGTGGAGTTATTGTAAACTATTTGGCTTCCACTGCTATTTATAACCCTACAGTGGTAGTTACCATCATCAAACATGCCTGTGACATATTTCGTTGCATAGCAAACAAAATGTCCACATCTTATTTACCACATGTACACTTAAACAGGACAATACTGTAGCCTTCCACGCAGTCCAGAAAGACAGGTGCAGGTGATCATTAGCTTCTTAAAACCCACAAGAACAAAGAGTCTGTGTAAGAGAGAAAGTCGTTGCTTTCCGTTGATAGTGTAAGATGTTGCATGACACAAGAGTCGGTAGATTATTGGATTGGTCTAGTTTGTCAAGAGGGAATTTTGATCCTATTTTGGGAACGCGCACCTCTCTGTCATGTGTCTGTGACCTGCTTGTAAGCTTAGCGCGCAGATGATTTGAGAAGGCCATTTGGGGCAGCTCTTATCGGTCAGAATGTTCTCCCCCTCACCCGGAACGCCCATCATCTGCCCAAGAGCGCATATAACTAACCAAAGTATCCCACTGACAACGGTTATCAGTACAAATACTTGCGCGAAGGGGCAAGAAAGAGACTGGGTAAGCAGTTAGGTTTTGTGTTTCTTTGAATTAAACCAAACCTACGCTACGCCAGAACTAATTATACCTAGAAGAAGTACAAATAGCTAAGTCAGAAAAGGGCCTAGCTTCAGACCCATTTCATGCTATTTAAAATATTTATTTTGGGCTGCTCATTAAAAACAAATTAAGTAATTAAATATATCGAGTTAAGCTACACTGACATATACATCATAAAGTCATATTAACCTTATAACTCTTTTTGAGAACCGTTAAACTCTGAACTGAGTCTATATCCAACAATGCTTTTGGGCATTTTTTTTGCCCAAGAGGAGATCGTGCTCCATCTTATTATCAAATCAGCCTTCGAATGAAGTTACGTCGCTCAGTGCTTCAAACTAACACATATGTTTTCATGAAATATGTATGAGGGCATAGAAAATGCTAAACGGTCTCCAAAATGGATCTGGATACCAGAACAGCCGAAAGGTTTCGTCTCGTTTACCGCAACACCCATCTGTTAGCACTTTGACAGTACTTACCGTCTTGCTTTTGAGTGAATGAGGCGCAAAAGTCCTCTGCTTTGCGCGTGACTAATCAGAGCGCTGAGATGAGCTGGAGCGCCAGAAGGTAGAGGTTGTGCCCGCAGCCGGTGGAACTAATGCCATTTCCAATATGATTGATCATCTGGCTCTCCTTGGAGTCTGTATTGCTTTTCAAACACACTCAAGGAGTAAGAAAACATTTTGGAATATAGTTTATTACAAAACACTCGAGTTCACACTTAAAATAAGATTACGACAATCAATAAGCTGAGACGAGAATACAATGTCCTCTTTTCTGGTTTGGTGTTATCTAGCGGACAAAAAATATAAAACATAATTTTAAAATAATGTCAATTAGTGTACATGTCTCTCTCTCTTCCTCTCGCTCTGTCTTTCTGATCGTCTGTGTGTGTGTGTGTGTGTGTGTGTGTGTGTGTGTGTGTGTGTGTGTGTGTGTGTGTGTGTGTGTGTGTGTGTGTGTGTGTGTGTGTGTGTGCATGTGTGTGTGCAAAAGGGAGAGAGAGAGAGGTGGGGATTTGGGTCCCGGGGACTTAACAGTCTGTGGCTCTGAGTCGGGGAGGAAGCACGACTCTTTATCACGTCATTTGTGTTTAGGCGTTCGGCAGGAAACGGTCTTTCCTCTTGGATTGTTGCAGTAAGACGGACGCGATATTTTCTCCTGCTCAATGCACCGCTCGGTCCAGACCACGCGAAGACCAGCCAGAAGGAAAAATGCCTTCTTCGCAAAAAAGTATCCCACCTTCTATTTTCCTGCTGTTTCTGGGCGCCCTGGTGCCCCCGAACTCGCGCTGGTCTATCCACCCGCGCCCTGCCAGTGCGCTACAGATCCAACAAGCGTTTACATCAACGAACGAGACCAATAACTTCGTGGTGGATGGAGTCTCACAGAGGGTATACCTGGCCACAGTAAATGCGCTTTACCAGCTCAACAGTACAAGACTTACCAAGGAAGTGGAGAGGCGCACCGGCCCCGTGGATGATAATCCGCTGTGCCATGCGCCCCAGCTCCCACAGGCTCCTTGTGAACATGTTAAGACATCTACGGACAATCACAACAAGCTCCTTGTGTTTGATCGCGATCAAGGTGTGCTCGTGACATGTGGGTCGGTGTACCAGGGCTTCTGTGAGCTACTAAGGATGGATAATATCTCACAGGTCGCAGTGGAGTTCCCACCTCGCGCTGCCAAAACCGTGTTTCCAAGTATGCTAAACATCGCAGCCAACCACCCCAACGCGAGTACTGTTGGGCTCGTCTTTAAAAGTCACGGAGGGAACACTCGTTTGCTCGTTGGGGCTACATATACGGGGTCCGGAACCCCCTACTTTCCTCAGAATCACAGTAAAGAGGACCTCCGTTTCGAGAACACGCCAGAAATCGCAATCAGATCCCTCAACACTAAATATCTCGATCGACTTTTCACCTACGATATCAACCCGTCAGAAGACAACGTATTTAAAATCAAACAGGAAGACAAGCAGAAAAACAAACTAAACTTTGTTCACGCGTTCACACAAAAAAATTACTCGTATATAGCTTTGAACAACGACGCAAATACAGGTCATAAGGAAAGCCAGCCAAATAGCATTTTGGCACGCATCTGTCTGGATACGGAAAGTCCTCGTAGAACAGCTGAAATAAGAAAACTCACCGAGTCCTATATCCAAACTGGACTTTCTTGTGGGAATGGGAATATTTACAAGCGGTTGGTGTCAGTTTATCCAGCTGATATCTACTCGGAGCAAACGCAACAGCAGGAGTCTGTTCTCTTTGGTGTCTTTAGCAAGTCGGATAAAAACTCACTCACAGCACTGTGCGCATTCAGGTTCGATGACATAGAGGAGGCCATACGTCAGGGCCGGAGGAATTGCTCCAATGTGCCCAACACTGCCGATGTACAGGTGCTAGACAGCGTGATTCAAGGATCAGGTTCTGTATGCATCTCTAAGACTAACATAGTGGTAAGTGAATTAGCTTTTTCTTTTCGTCAGTAGACAAAGGAATACATGGAGAATGTACTTCCTTGAGCTCTGTTAAAATACATTTAGCTAAAACTGTTATCTGGAAAGAATGGACGTATTTGGGGGCTAAGCAGGATATATTGGGATATCAGTTTAAAAAAAAGTTAAACTTTTTTTTACAGGTCACACATTTTTTCCAATATTCACGAAATTTGGCTCCAACAATGTTTTGACCAAGCCTCACACAAGTTAGTTGTTACCTTTTCGATTTATTAAAACATTCTCCCATTACAGATAATATGTATATAGATATCAGCATATATCACATGAACTCTGGACCCCATTTTGAGGAAGCACAAATAAGTGTGTCACATGCATTTTGGCTAATAACTGTTGATTGCTTTACCTGACACCTTGGCAAGCCATAAGGCTGAGAAATGGCAATTTGTCATGTTAACCTATGATACGGCCAGCATATTGGATTTGATTGAATGGTGTAAAAAAAAATATTCACAGGCCACAAATGTTGCCCAATTTTCATCAGATTAGCTCCAGAAAGTTATCAGACAGTTTTTTTATTTCCAAAACCATGGCTCCATTACAGCCTATGGTATATAATCATAACATTATCATTTGTTACATACTTTAAAATTGTGTATATTATTTATTAATTAATATAGTATATTCTTTAAAAACATGATACAAATTAGGCGGCAAAGCACCAGAGCTAGTGAGCTCAGATCTCAGCTAATCTTTGGTCACTAAACATAAAATTAGCTGTGAGTGCTTACAGCCATGCCCTTGACATAGTGACATCAAGTTTCCATGGCAACTGTGCCCTACTGGGCTGCTTGGCCCCCTCGTTGCTGCTTGCAGCTATATTCAAGAATGGTGTTGCTTTTTCAATAAATATTCAAAAGATGTATTTTTTCCACTGAGTTATAATCACTCTGGAGGAAAGTCTATTTGCTGCACCAGATTTTGTTTTTGCAGATAAGGGACGACTCAGCAAGCCAGTTTTGAGTCCATGCATGCTTAGTTGTTTATGGTATTTTCAGGTTTCTTTTAAACAGGTGGTTTCTCTGCTGAATTGAAAACTTAAGAATTACCCTACAATCGCCGCAAAAGTATTTTCCATAAGTTTGACAAGAGTTGAGTCATTGCTGTATGAGGAGACCATTATTGTTTTGAGTTGTGCCATTCTCAAAGGGGATTCTCAAAGGGGGTTGAACATAAAAATGTTTTGGGAATTCCAAGGCCACTTCCAAAATTCCAAGACCACAATGAGTATACAGCATGTAAATGAAGGGGGAGTTTTCTGCAGTTTGTGGACAGTACTGAATAGAATGGAATACAAGATAGCCCAGAAGCTGATTCAGTTGAATTTAATTGAATTGTATTTATTTATATAGCACCAATTACAATTGAGATGTCTCAAGGACCTGTATGGAGCCCAGAGCTTGAACCCCCTCGAGCAAGCAGTAACGGTGGCAAGGAAAACCCAGCTCATAAGGGGGACCCATCTGCTTGGGGCTGGCCGGGTAGAGAGATAGAAAGGGGGCGGGGTCAGAAGTAAAAAGGGGGGAGATAAGAGAGTCAGAAGCAAACAGATCAATTCAGACATGCATCAGGATAAAATATAGTAGCATACATGCAGAACATACAGTATACTCTCAAGGATACATTCAAGATTTATAATGGATGAAAATGAAAAGAGTCAGCATTTAAAGTATTGGTTGCAAAACAGCTTGGTGGGTGTACAGTGTGCTCATAAGATTACTCTTATAAAGCTAAGCAGAGCTATGAAGCTGAAAATGCCAATGTCAATGAAAGCATTCATTTATTCACACAAAAAAAAACGAGTAAACAGGCTCACTAGAAAAAAGGCACACACTATGTAAGATGCATCATAAGCAAAGTGGAAATTGTATGGTGGGAATGGGCAGCTGCTTCTGCAAGTGGATCAGGTTGAAAAACTGCAATAGTGTCTCACGGTGAAGATAGTCTTGAGAAGAAGGGGGAATAAGACAAAGTAAGTGGACAGAGCTAGGTTGCTTTATATGGGCATATATAATTATAGGTGATGGTGATGAGGAACAATGTTTTCACAGCCATCAGCATTTGCAGGCAAAGGTCACAATATAAAGTAGAGAACTGAGACTAGCTAGTAAACAGTGAAATATCAGTTATTCACAAGAAAAGATTTCACATGCAGATCTAAGTGTCTGGACAATGCACTGCCTAATCATCTGAACATAAATCTCATTATACTATGTCATGCTACAGGCTATACAGGGTAAGGAGTGGTGTAAATCCCTCTGGAGTAGGTCGCGGTAAGGGTAGTAATTGGATACGAACCCAGGTTAGGGTAAGGGAAGAGGTTAGGGGTCGGAGAGCCTCCTGGGATTACAGACCTGAATTAGGGGAAGAAACTGGTATACGAAGCCTGGTCTCCTTAGGCACCCAAAGAGAACAGGAGGGGGACTCGAAGGCAAAGGCTCTGCCTCATATTGTGCTTTTTCATACTTTGGAAGTACAAGAAAAGCTGCACTCTGGGATTGAAGGGGTCATGGTGGGCTGTAGGAGACAATTAATTCCTTGAGGGAATTTGTAGCTAGGCCATTTAGAGCTTTGTATGTTACAAGGAGTACTTTGAAGTCGATTCTACTTCTTTTGACAATGAGCCAGTATAGAGAGGCAAGTACAGGTGGGATATATTTATATTTTTTACTAGACATCACCTATCATCACAAGTCTTCATTAGACACGCCCTGGTTGGGGAGAGCACACAGCTGTTGAACGGTAGATCATGCATATGCACAGGCCTAAGACTACATTCTCCCTCACACTTCTGATATTAATCTGAACGGTAGAAAGAATGTTTTAATTGGAAATTATGACACCGGAAAATGTGTGAAGAATAGTAAACGCATATGTTTCCTTTCATATATTTAATAGAAATTCACATATTTATAAGTAATAGATTTGTATATATAGCTTTGTATACTGCAAAGGAATAGGCCTACACCTCAACTAAGCTTACTTAATTAATTGAGGCCTCTTGTGTTCTTACATACGTATACTTAAAAATATATTTATATTAATTAACACTTTTAAACATTTCTTTAGTCTATTTGAATACTATCACAATGAAGAAATGCATTTTAACAAACTAAAACAGTGTTAAAGAAAAGTATTCTCGACTGGCAAGCAAACTTAATACATAACATTAAAGAGTATTCTCTAACAGCATACCAAGTTATTCCAATATTATGTGCTTAAACATCCCCAACCATTTTCCCAAAAAACTTATACCAGCCTGATTTGGTTGTTGTGGTTTTGTTTCTAAAAACCTTTAAATCTAAAACATACCTACCCATACCTATAAACCCTACAGTAAACACCCACAACCCATGATGCTCAGCTTGCAGACTAGTGTAATGGTGGTATTTGGATGTAGTTTTATTTGTGTACAAGTAGTGGTGTTGTAGTTTTTTCATCACAGATGTTCATAAAAGCAATATGTAGCGACACTGTAAAAGAGCACATGTTGAAATGTCTTGTTTAAGACGTGTTGAAACAAAGTGAATGGCTGAACATAGTTAAATGTTAAATGTGTTCAGTGTTCACAAAGGGCCATGTCAGTGTGATATGACGCGTTCTTAAGTGCCCTGTACTTGCAATACCGTATTAATCATGTTGTGTCCTGTGTTGCTACAGTAAATATCGTAAATGTCTTTGTATCATCACGCCAAAGAGATACACCTATTTGGTTTGATAACAGAAACATAATTTAGATACAGCCATTGCTGTAGCACAAACTATAGATCAGATGATACAAAAAGAGGTTTTGGCATATACCAGACGTGTACCATATATAAGCTTACCAGGTGAACATCAAACAAATTTAAAATAGTACACAAAAGCATTGATTAGATATGACTATTCTGTTGTTTAGAGGTCAACTTAACGAGAGACTGAGTATAATGTCAAACATATATGAAAGTTTAGCGCACCTTGAGGCATTGCTGAGATATGGCTAAAATATTGACTTAGCATAACCTGCTAAATCTGCTAAGCACAACTGCTGACCTATGGTCCATGGATAGGATCTGTGTGAGGCTTTTAGATTGAGATTTAAGAAACCAAGCTTTGTGATTTTTTTGACAAAATACCTTGGAGGCAGAAAAATACATAAGAATGTACTCTGGTGATTTTGGACGCATTATGGTTCAACACCAACACACATCTGGAGAAGGCTGTAGGCTCCCTGACCCAGTTTCATATCACCTATTATTTTCAGTTCAAAGGACATTGCTCATTAAATAAGAATAAAATCCTCTGAAATGTTCACTTCCTGTCAGATTGTCCCTGCGACCAGCCACGCCTGGGTGAAATGATTTGTACTTGAGAGAAGAAGAAATCAATTTGATTGCAGCCTGCCGTGACCACTGACAACCGAGCACTTCTGTTTGAGAGTTTGTCATGCGAGAGACCCCAAAGTTAGCGATTTTAGATAAACATGGTGTGTGGGAGCAGTAGCTCAGTAGAGGCCGTGGGAAAGGCCCGTCCTTTGAGAAACACTTTGCATGTCCTTCAGTGGTCTTGTGGAAAAGGAATGCAGTTTCACTTTTACATTTTGGAGTCACCCAATAACAGTTGAGGAGCAGCACCTGCATGTTAAATGTCTTAAACTCTCCATTGTCTCTCTGTCCTCTCTAGCTACAGACAGAGCAGCTTAACTGTGGGGCAGCTCACTTGCAGCATCCACTGGCTTTGAAGAGGCCCCTGAGGGCCACGCCGATCTATGAATCCCATGGTCTCAGCGCTGTCGCCGTTGACAATGTACACGGCCATACCATTGTGTTCCTGGGCACCAGTAATGGTAGACTGCGGAAGGTGAGACACACACACACACACACACACACACACACATACACAAACAAGCATACTCACACACACAGAGACACATACACACACACACACACACACACACACACACACACACACACACACACACACACACACACACACACACACACACACACACACACACACACACACACACACACACACACACACATACATGCACATATGAGACTGCCTTCAGTAGTCTGGTGCCGGTTGATTAATTTCTATAGATGTCCTGTGTTGTGATTAAAAATGTTAATGAAATGAGAATCCCGCCATTTATCATTCTCTCTCCTGGTCTTTCATCATCTCTCTGTCTCTCAATCTGTCTCGTTTAGACACACACAATCACACACACATGCACGTACTATGCACACACATTCACACATAAAGACACACACAGAGACATACACATACAAACAGCAGTTTGGAGCAGTGGCATTTGGACAACAAGGGGACAGAAAGGAGAATTCTGTCCAATTCTGATCAAGATAATGTTAACAAATACCCTATTTTAAAATAAGAATAGCCTTATCAACAGGCTAGAAATAACAGTAAAGATTATTGACCACTACACCTAGCAAAATGCCATCATATTGACCTAGATGCTATA
>NC_137916.1:15988955-15993955 GCF_963457725.1 Sprattus sprattus
ACCAAATACCAGCCCATTGTTGCTAAGATAAGAGACCTAGGCTATACATGTAAGCTGGTAGTATTGATATTTGGAAGTCTGGGGCATGTCCATAAGCTTTCGGTCAGTGGGCTACAACTGGCAGGACTTAGTAAGAGACAATCCAAACAACTAGTTAAGTTCTGCTCTGTATCAGCTGTTATAGGTAGTCTTGCTGTTTGGCGTAGGAGATGTTTCTTGTACCCATGAGTCACTAAGATGTATTCAACCTCTGAGAAATGCTTGAATCCTTTCTGTAAGAATATGATTGGTGGATTCAAATAAATAATTTAAATGTTTGTGTGTGTGTGTGTGTGTGTGTGTTTGTGTGTGTGTGTGTGTGGTTGTGTGTGTGTGTGTGTGTGTGTGTGTGTGTGTGTGTGTGTGTGTGTGTGTGTGTGTGTGTGTGTGTGTGTGTGTGTGTGTGTGTGTGTGTGTGTGTTGCAGTGGAGGGAGGCCCATTACAGTTACAGGACAGGATTTTGACCTGGTGCAGACTGTTTCTATGGAGGTGGTGGGGGTTGGGCGTGTGGTGAGTAGCTCTGCTTCTGATCTAGGACCAGCCATCTTCCCTGCATTCATCTGCAAGTTATAGCCTCTAGTAGAACTGGATCCACTGAATTAGACCTACAGCTTATGTTCTAGAACCATCTGTCCTGGATGTGTGTGTCTAAACTCAACTTAACCAAAGACAGTTCTAAGGGCCATAATACGTCTGCGCTGTGGTGGACTCCAGTGGAACCAGATCTCAGTGAGACCTCCTCTGCCTTCCTGTCAGTGCAGCCAAGAACCACTAAACATCTCTTTTTGTTTTTCTTTCGTAGGAGTGCTCAGTTCTATCGCCTTCTTTCATTTTGTGCCACTCCCCACCCTCCGACCAATCACGTAAGGCTGAGGCGAAGTTCTATCTGAATGGGGTGTTATACGTGGGGGAACGACTCACCTCCTCTCAGTTGGGTCTGGATGAGGAGGAGGAGGAGGAGGAGGAAGATGAGCAAGAGGATGAGCCAGGGCCTCACTCTGGGGTCTTCCCAATGGAGTATGTTGAAGATCCTCAGTTCTATACTGCCTCCAAAGAGAAAGTAATCAAACACCATCCTGGAGAGCCCCTCACCCTCATTATCACTGTGAGTACCCCTGTGTACCTCTGTGAGTGCCTGTGTGTGTGTGTGTGTGTGTGTGTGTGTGAGAGAGAGGGAGGGTGGGTCATCTTGCCAAAGAGAGGGGCTATGTAGGTCTAACAACCACATGTCAAACACAGTCACACATCCACTGTGTGCAGGTCTATTCTGTAGTAGTGCGGGAGAGTACATACAAAAACACGCTCTCTGTGTACGGACTGGTGTTGTTTCCTGTTTTGTTTTTTGGTCAGGGTTTTGATGGGAAGAGGGTGGATCAGTGGTTGTGTTTATGTGTGTGTGTGTGTGTGTGTGTGTGTGTGTGTGTTTGTCTTCAATGATGTGTCCATTTGTCACATGGGTACATTTTGGGGGTGTTTCAAGTGTAGTGACAAAGCTGGGTACGTTTTGCTGTGGCTATGCCTTTGTTTTGCGTGGGGAATGAAGCCACAAGGCTCTTCTATTACTGTAAGAGGTGTATCACTTACTATGAGTTAACTTAACCAGGTTTGTCACTAAACCACATACTTGGAACATCCCCCGATAAAATGTTCATGTGTATCCAAGCATGTATTGTGGGCATGGATGTACTGGGCATGGAAGTCTTTTCTATGTATTTAAGCACATGTGTGTGTGTGGGGTGGGGTTGGTGGGGGATGTCTCTCTGTGTGTGTGTGTGTGTGTGTGTGTGTGTGTGTGTGTGTGTGTGTGTGTGTGTGTGTGTGTGTGTGTGTGTGTGTGTGTTCATGTCTCTGTGTGTTCCTGTGTGTGTGCGTTTCGGTGCATGTTTTCATTGCAATGAAATTGTTGCTTCCTGGTTGATTCGGCTGGAATGTTCTCATTGTGACCTAAGCAGGCGTCCATGAATGCATGTGTCTCAGCACGTGTGCATGTGTGTGTGTGTGTGTGTGTGTGTGTGTGTGTTTGTGTGTGTGTGTGTGTTTGTGTGTGTATGTGTATGTGTCTGGTGTGGGTGTGTATGGGTGTGTGTGGGTGTGTGTGCATACGTGTGTGTGTGTGTGTGTGTGTGTGTGTGTGTGTGTGTGTGTGTGTGTGTGTGTGTGTGTGTGTGTGCGTGTTTGTGTTTGTTCCTGTGTGTTTATGCCTGTGCGTGCAAGGAAGTGTGTGTTGACACAGACACTGACATGACTGAAGGGACGGGGACAGCACTCCCTAGGGTTCATTTAAGTGGTGGCCAAACGGAAACCTCATTTGGATAAACACACACACACACACACACACACGCCCTTCCCACACTACACTGCCACCCACGTGCATAACTGTCCCGTCAGATGGTGTTTCCACCTGCTTGTTGTTCCTATTCTTCATTGTCATTACCTGATGTTTTTTCCACCACTAGACAAAGGGTTTTCATTAGGGGAGCATGTGTAAAGAAAACTGTGTGTATAAGTGTATTTTATGTGTGTCTGCGTGTAGAAGTTCTGACAGCTTGTTTCTATCTTGAGCAGAAGGGCCCCACTGAGCTTGAGCTGACACAGGATGAATACTCCGTGACTATTGGCTCATACCCTTGTGACATCAGCTTCCACAATGACCAGCTATTCCACTGTACCCTCAATGCCTCACTAAGCTCCAGCGAGAAGGAACTTCCAGTCACAGTAAGTACTACAATACCCACAACCCCCCTTCTATTACCCATCATCTGGGCTTTTCTGAACCATTCTCCACTGATCCCCCTCCATGGATCTAAAGAGAAAAGATAGATATTATATAAGAGATATAAGATAGACAGCCTATCAGAACATTCAATACATAAAGGCAAAATAAACCTAGAGGGTAACCTACATATGATGTGTCCCATCTATGAAGCTGCTTCGAAAGCATATGCTGAAAGCATATCTGTCACACCAAAGTGAGGGTTCTAATAGGCTGAGCTAAACAACAGAGGACTGAATTTGCTGACGTTCATTTCAATGGCAAATGCTATGCAAGCCACTTCAGCCGGGGAAGTAAAAAAATGGCCGCCAACAATCGTCCACACTGATTGGTTACACTGCCCCCTGCCCACTTTTTCCAAGTTCATCTACTGAGAGCACATTAAGCTGGTCCACCTATGATATGTAGGTCAATGAAAAGGGATCAGTGTCTTTGGTTGGACTGATATCCTTATCAGTTAAAAGTAGTCTTCGTCTGAGCCCAACTACTGCGACCACCATCCCCTGTAGACATATAATCCATTAGCTTCTCTTCACAGGACGACATCAAGGGCATATTAACAACACATTTGCAATATTAAATAACACTGTCCTTTACCAATGGTAAAAAACATTACTCCTTAGGGCAGGGACTGTACAAGGTGTCAGATATGCTCCACAGGAATGCTGGCTCGTGCTGGTAGCTAGTGGAGGAACTAAACTCTGAACAGCTGATGCTCTCTCGTCCTGCATATGCTCTCTCAGCTGGATGGTTTGCTGGGGATGCGGCAGCAGGTTACCTCATCAGTCAATACCAGGCCTATGTCTACACCACCATTTCTACAGGACCTATTTTACCAACAAAAATTGAAGTATACATGCCATGAAGTTGCTAAATAGATGGCGCCATCTTGGATTAGTCAATTGATTTTGAGGGAAGGTTTTGAGGGCATGAAAGATGAGGTGACTGACAGCAGCCTTTTTGGGGGTGACAGGAAATGTCAACAGTCCAATTTTTCAAGACAAGCAAGATATACTTTTCCCTGCCATGAAGTTCAATGTGATTGAATGATTGCAGGTCATGTCACAGTAAACTGTGTACCTGTGGGGCTTTTTCAATAGTGTCAAACCGCCAGTACTTTTAGCTTGAAAATAGTTGTACTGTTTACTGTTTTTGTGGTTCTGTCAGCATCTATATTGCTCTGAGCAGTTTTTGTTGACAAACATCAGCCTGGGTGTTCTTGGCACCGTTCCTGTCAGGCCCCTGCAGCCTGTTACATCAATGGGATGTGCTTCCCACTGCTGGCCTGCCAGTCTTCAAACGCTACAGCATCTGCTGACTACGAGAGAAAAGAGCAGTTCAGAACTCTACCTGTGTAGCTGTTGGACCCACTGTATCTATTGTATCCCGTGCACCCATACTGTAAATATTTTGCTCTACCCTTTCACCCAGTAGTTTACCCAGAGAGGCAGTGAAAAGTATGTCTTGCCTGACTTGAAAAATTAGGTTCCAGTTGACATTTCTTGTCACCCCCCAAAAAGGATGCTGTCAATCACCTCATCTTTCGTGCCCTAAAAACCTCCTCTCAAAATCAATTGACTCATCCAGGATGGCGCTATCTATCTGGCATATTAAAGGTGCTGTTCACTGTTTGCTAACTCAGTGGCTGAAAAAGATCTATTCTGAAACCTTCTGATTGCCCAACCCAAAGTGCCTTCTGTGTAGCATGTCCCTGTGTGTCTCCACGTTGACCACTTTGTGTGTTTGTACCCTGAAGTAAACTGTGTGTGTGTGTGTGTGTGTGTGTGTGTGTGTGTGTGTGTGTGTGTGTGTGTGTGTGTGTGTGTGTGTGTGTGTGTGTGTGTGTGCTGGCAAACTCTGGTGATGGCACACTTACAGGAGAGCACGCCCTGAGTGACAGTAAACCCATCTAAGAGTCTTATCTCTCTCCTCTGGTATCTCTTAGCCTGTAATCTCTCTCATCTATCCTCTCTCTAGCCATAATCTCTCTCATCCATTATCTGGCCATGCTAATCTGCCCCGTCCCTGGCTGTGTGTGAGAGGCAGTGGACCTGTCTCAGACCAGCAGAGCATGCAGGCTCACTCAGGGCTGGAACGAGTTAGAACTCTTACAGTTATAACACATTTAGCTTACTGCGTTCCTTTAAAGACCAGGGCTTTACACAGAGCTAAATGAAAACTGAAAGG
>NC_137916.1:16001455-16056455 GCF_963457725.1 Sprattus sprattus
ACCATGTGGACCTCTTTACTCCCTAGGCCTCAGATACATGTAAACCAAACATAGAGGAGGGCATCTGCCTCTTCTCCACTCTCCTGAACAATAAGCACTTTCTGGTGACGTTTGTCCACGCCTTGGAGCAGCAGAAGGACTTTGCTGTTCGAGACAGGTACAGTACCGCCGACACTGAGAAGTCTGCGCAGACACGGCCGTCTACTCTAGAGAAAGAGTGTCGAGGACACCTGGTGTGTAGGTGGACGAGTCCCTTGGGTCTGTTAGAGCAGATTGGAGTTTTACTTCACTCTGTTTTCCCTGGTGTATGTTACCAAATGGGGTATTTTCAGTATTTAGCCATTATAGCTCGGAGGAAGGAGAAAGGAGGGAGTCGCACGCTTAAGAGGGTTTATGTCATCTCTTTCAGATGGTTGTTCAGGTATTCACCATGTTTTTTTAGTTGGAGTAGAGGATTATGGGACATTTCGTGTAATTGCCTTCTGTGCTTCCTTGTGTCACTGTATTTAATGATGCTTTCTTCCATTAAAAACACTTTCTAATGTTTAATTCAATTGGAAAAAAGGCAGACAGGTGTAGAGAATTAGGACATTGCACTAGAAATGCACTCATTTTCATACAGTCATTTTAACTTACAGTCAGTATCGGAGTGTTTATAGTTCAATGTTATCTTCACTGTTTATAGAATGTATTAATTTGATAATACTATGAGTTTTCCTTTAAGTGATATTGACTCTTGTCTAGTTTGTCAAATGGCCTTTGCCATCCCATATGGACATATCCATTTCCTGTGCTGTGCGGTGCTGCCCAGCTGTCCTGCTTGTCTGTCACTAGCCTTGGCACTGGTCTGAATTTTGGTGATTGGCTAGCTACGTTTTTTTAATCGAACGACTTCTTCGAACGATTTTACAAATGTTATTACCCTAATTGTATTTAATTTCAGCCAGCCCAGTGATTTACACTTAGACTTTCACACTTGTGGTTGCATCCGGATAATTCTTAATTAAAACTATGCCCGATGTCTCTTTCTCCCTCAGGTGTAATCTGGCCTCTCTGCTCACCATCGCCCTCCATGGCAAACTGGAGTATTACACTAGCATCATGAAGGACCTGCTGGTGGACCTGATTGACGCCTCAGCCTCCAAGAACCCCAAACTGATGCTGCGGCGCACGGAGAGTGTGGTGGAGAAGATGCTCACCAACTGGATGTCCATCTGCATGTACAGCTACCTCAAGGTGTGTTACAGGAACAGTGTGCTTTAGCATAGCAGTGTGCCTCAGCACTAATGATACTGTGAAGATACTTTGCAGCAATTATTGTGGTTGATGTAGCATACATTTTGCTAGCTACCGTTTAGGGTGACTATGCAGTATGTCATGCTAATGTTATTTTGGTGTTGCTGACCTTCTTGCCTGCCTGTAGGAGAGAGTCGGAGAGCCCTTCTTCCTGCTGTTGTGTGCCATTAGGCAACAGATCAACAAGGGTTCCATTGATGCCATCACAGGCAAGGCCCGCTACACCCTCAACGAGGAGTGGCTCCTGCGAGAGAACATCGAGGCTAAACCACAGGTCTGCTCTCAACCGAGACGATTTCAATGGGTCTGGGAACATCTATTGTGAAAGCCAAAAGATTTAGAACTTTTAGGTTAAGAGACAAGAAATGTAATATAGCAGCCAGCAAAGAAAAGAACATGAAAAATGTGTGTTTGTTTGTCATATTTGTTGTTTTGCTGATGTCATGCAGCTGTGTGTTTAACTCCGTCTCTCTCTCTCTCTCTCTCTCTCTCTCTTGTGTGTGTGTGTGTGTGTGTGTGTGTGTGTGTGTGTGTGTCTCCATACAGAACATCAATGTGTCATTCCAGGGCTGTGGCATGGACTCTCTGAGCGTGCGTGTGATGAACTCAGACACCATCGGTCAAGTAAAGGAGAAGATTCTGGAAGCCTTCTACAAGAACCTGCCTTTCTCCCAGTGGCCCCATGCTGCGGACGTCGACCTGGGTGAGCTTCCAGCTTCCTCCCCTGGAGGAGCGCCACCTGTGGAGCTCTACTGAAACTGTCCCTAGGCAATCACATTTCACATTTTCTCTCCCTAGCCAATCACATTTCACATTCCGCCTCACAATATTTGGACGACATTAGGGCAACTCTGACGTTTTCTGTTTTCTGTCTTTGACACAGAAAGACACAGCCAGACGTACTTGGCATACTACTGTTGATGCTGAAATAGCACAAGTAAATGGAATATTTTCTAACGTTCGTTCGATCTCGTGTTCTTTATTTTCCTTCCCCTCTCTCCCATAACCTCTCCTGTCTCAGAGTGGTTTCCCAGTGGTGGTGGCAGCAGAATTCTACAGGACTTGGATAACACCTCAGGGATGGAGGACGGCAGGAAGAAGCTCAACACTGTTCTCCACTACCAGGTCACTAAACTCTCCCGCTCACTAGAAACAGTCAGAAAAGGGCAAGCTGTGGGGTTATATATATATATATGTGTATGTGTGTGTGTGTGTGTGTGTGTGTGTGTGTGTGTGTGTGTGAAGTGGTGATGACTATGAAAATAAATTCTTCTAACAAGCTACACAGCTCACTGTTATTCATCCTTCTCTGCTGTGTCTCTCCCTCGCCCCCTCCTCCTTCACACACAGACACACACACACACTAACACACTGAGAGTTTCATGAAGCTATTGACCTTTGGCTCTTTGACCCCTTATCCTGAACAGATCCCAGAAGGAGCTGCTATGGCCATGAGCATGAAGGACAAGAGAGAAAACACACTCGGAAGAGGTAGGGCACTCACTCACACACACACACACACACACACACACACACACTCACACAACACACTCACACACACCCCTGAGGCGTTGCCTCTGTATGTGTGTTAGCCGATGTGCGTTTTCAAGGGGGATCCCATTGTTCCACTTCTTGAGGTGTTTTGGTGTGTTACTGCTGTGAGTGCAGAAGGCTGTGAAACTTGTGCGGAGGAGTCTGATTTCTGTCATAGGGGCCAAGCAGGGGATGGGTCACGTCTCCTGTAGTCAGGCAGCCAGGGGAATCCCACTTCCCTGTGCAAGACACAACCAGTTTACTGAAAGTCTGTTGCAAGACACTGAGTACTCCCAAGACCCAGTGCAGTTTTGTACCATATGTTGTGTGCTGAGTTTCAGTCCGTTTTTTGCCTCTGTGTGTGTGTGTGTGTGTGTGTGTGTGTGTGTGTGTGTGTGTGTGTGTGTGTAAAAGGAGGACACACCTTTTGGCTCAATCAGATCAGATGAGAATAGAGCTCATTCAGAGCAACCCCTAATGACACACACACACACACACATGCGCGCACACACACACACACATACACACACACACACAGGCGCGTGCTAATGTAAAACACCTTTAGCCAGGCTCTGATCTTATCTGTGGGTCTGGACTGGGCAATGAGCCAGCACCTGCTGTCTGCCAAATGCATGCAGGCGCACACACACTCACTCATACACACACACACACACACACACACACACACACACACACACACACACACACACACACACACACACACACACACACACACACACACACACACACACACACACACACACACACACACACACGGCCATGCACATTAGAGCTCTGCTGTGTTTAGCTTTGCGTAATGGTGCTGAAGCCTTCTAAACATATTATACACATTACACGGCCTCCAGAAACAATCACTGTCATTCTCTCTCTAAATCTGTGTCTGTCAGTGTCTCTCTACCCACCCACCCCCTCTCTCATCATCCGTTTTCTCTTTATGTAACTGCCTTGACATCTCTTTTTCTTTCTTATTTTCTGACTGTTGATCTTTGAGCGTTGATTTTGTGTTTTCTTTTCTTCATGCAGTTAAAGACTTGGACACAGAAAAATACGTCCATCTGGTGAGTGAACGTACATGTCGACTCGCACACACACACGTAGAAACAGAGCCACACACACGTAAGTCAGATAAGGCACTCAGATGACAAAGAAAAACTGAACTCGTGTTTTTCGTCTCGGTGAAATCGATATTGTGTAATTCCGTAATATACTAAACCATCCCTACTCCATACCTCTTGCTCATGTGCTCATGTGCTCATGTTGCCTGTGGCAGGTGATGCCAAATGACGAGCAGCACGAGAACAAGAGAGGCCACCGCACAAGCCACCGCAAGAAGGTTCTGCCGGAGATCTACCTGACTCGCCTGCTGTCCACCAAAGTGAGCTCACACTGGAGATACAAAACCTGTGCTCCTAAAGCTCTGTCTAGAACGCTTGTAATTGCTGGCTATAGTGTTCTCCACAGCTACTCTGCTAACTGTGTCTTCCTGTCACGTCTTCCTATATATGCATACACGTGTTTGAGCACAAACTTAAGATGAGAATCTGAGTTTATATGTGTATGTTATCTGTGCGTTCCATAGGGGACACTGCAAAAGTTCCTGGACGATCTGTTCCAGGCCATCCTCACCATGCCTGATGAGCGCCCACCGCTGGCTATAAAGTACTTCTTTGACTTCCTGGAGGAACAGGCTGACAAACGTGGCATCACTGACCCAGACACCCTACACATTTGGAAAACCAACAGGTATGCACTCATATGCAGACACATATACACACACACACACACACACACACACACACGTGCACACACACGCACACACACACACGTGCACACATACACACACGCACACACACACACACACACACACACTGTAAGACCAAAGACAAAACAATGTGAAAATATTTCAACATTTTCCAAAATATTTCTTGCTTTGTGGTGGCCTAGTATGCTGAAGATGTAATTCCCTACTGGGTTTGCCAGCTGCTGTGCTGTTGCAGAGCTCATTGTGGAGCCACATGTTTCAGCCAAAGTTGAGTCATGTGTGACTGGAGCCTGGGAGTGGCAGCGGTCGTTCGCCCAGTGGCTCCCTCGCTTCTGAAGCACATTCCTGACCCTCTGCCACAGAGCCTTCAGTCAGCAATTCCTGCCACTCTTCCGTTTACATTTAGTCATTTAGCAGACGCTTTTGTCCAAAGCGACGTACAAGGGAGAGAACAGTCAAGCTACGAGCAATAGAAACCTGTAACAATAAATACTTTACATAAAAAAAAAGAAATAGAAAAGAAAAGAAGTGCAGGAATGAAACTGCTTTAAGTGCAAGTTGAGCACTAGTCCAAGTGCCAGTTAGGAAGGGAGGTGCTCTCTGAAGAGGTGGGTCTTCAAAAGCTTCTTTAGGAATAAGCTGGTTTAGGAAAGCATTGCTGATGCCTGCATGCTTCCACTTTTGCCAGGTTTGCCATGCTGATGGCGGTTGATGGGTCTCGGGGTAAACAGCAGAGGGTCATCGTTTGGAAACTCAAAACAAAAAAAAACAAAAGTCTGACTTCTTCATGGCCTCCATCTCACCTGTGGTCTAGCCGCATGGAAGACTGCTGGTGTGCAGCCTCCAGCCCCAGCACCTCCAGGGAGGAACAGGAGATGCCTGATATTAAAAGCAGGAGGGGGTCCACGCCTCATACACACAGCAGACCTGCTTCAGAGACATCCGCTGTGCTTCTGATGTCTGAAGACTGAGGAGGCTTTGAGCGAGAAGGAATTTGATGGATTGCAGCTAACGTGTCAGTTTCTCCTGGTTTCACTGGGGTTTTTATGACAGTTGGTTAAATATAGAAACAGTGCCACATCCATGGTAGCAGCTGGCTTTTAAGAAGGACGCCTCCAGATCCCCTCTGCTAGTATGTTATCTTATACAAGTTCCTCTTGAAGTTCGGTGACAATCAGACATCCGGAAGGTTCCGTGTCTCTCTTGACTGGTCCGTAAATGGAGCACACAGATCACTCTGGTGTTGGTGTTGTTGATTGTGTCGTGTTAGTGCTGGTTTTGACCGTACTGCGGAGCGTGTGGGCGGTGGTAGTCTGCACTGTGCAGGTGAGACACTGTGATCTGGGTCATCACCCACCAGGTACCAGAACGTTTCCGCCGCTGCCAAAGCTGGCTGCAGACTGCGCTGCGTGTGCATCCTGTCTTCCCTGATTAACCGTTTCTGAGGCACACGTTGCAAGCCGCGGTTCTAAATGCATTGGTCCGCTCGCAGACACCTCTCATGCAGCCTGCAGGGAGAAACACTGCGGGCAGAATGATTACAGGGTTAGTGTTGATTAAGGAGGGTATGAAAGTGCTATTCTCACTCAGCACCTATTGGAGACACACACCCCCACACACCCCCACACACACAATCACACATACACACGGTGTTAACACATTGAGGTCATTTATCATTTTTTTGTCTCTCTCTTCCTTGCCCCCTTTTCTCTCTAGTTTGCCACTGCGCTTCTGGGTGAACATCTTAAAGAACCCCCAGTTTGTGTTTGACATTGACAAGACGGACCATATGGACGCCTGTCTGTCAGTAATTGCACAAGCCTTCATCGACGCCTGTTCCATCTCAGACTTACAGCTGGGCAAGGTGAGTGGGTGCACATCTCGCATACCTCACACATATACATACACTTGCTCTCTCTCTCTCTCTCGCACACACACACACACACACACACACACACACACACACACACACACACACACACACACACACACACACACACATACGCACACTCAGTCTCAGTCTCACACATGCAAATAGACCCATGTATGCTCACTGACAGTCACAGACTCCCTCATTTCCATATCCACTGAAGCACACCTAATGCACATCTCACAAATACAGATTTATCCACTGTCTCTCCAAGTCTCTTTTGTCTGCTGCGCAGCGCATTTGTGCATACGCTTCGTGTAAGAGACCAAGGTCGCTGTCATGAGGCGTCCTAACCCCTCTTAAATCACACTCACAAACACACATGCACACACATACACACACACTCACACACACACACACCCACACACACCCTCACACAGATGCACACACACACGTATATGTTGACCTTGAGTCGTCTGATGGGTTTCCTGCCCCTGGAGCTTAGAACCGAAGCCAAGAGTTAACCTTCCCTTTGGGAACAGACACATGCACACATACTATGTGCACAGACATGCAAACACACACACACACACGTACACACACACACACACACGTACACACACACACACACACACACACACACAAACACACACACACACACACACACACACACACACACACACACACACACACACACACACACACACACACACACACACCGCTCATGAATCTTCCTCAAGCACAGGCATGTGAATAGGGACAACCCCAGTTAGAGCACACACCCCATATCTTCTGTGTTTAGTGGTAATGCTCTTGCATTTTAGTTCTATAACCATTATAAAACATTACACACACCCTTACATTAAATGGCATGACTGCTGGACCACATGTTGGCAAAACAACCAAATAAACATTTTAGCAACTCATCTGCAGCAGCAGGAAATAAAAACATATCATCCATTGTAGTTATGAGAGCATAGTGAGTGAAGTGTTCGGTTCTGGTCCTGGCATTGGTCTTAAAATATAAACAATGCTTCAGAGCGTGTGGAACATGGAAGGGTATAAATGGGTTTGGTGTGGGATCAGCAAATAGAAGCAGGAGGTAACCTTGCGGACAGGAAGAAAGGATAAATATCAGAGTTGAAAAAAAACACACGCACACACCACCAGTGACACATGTCTACATACCATAGTAGAAGCATTCATTCAGACACCACTAGCTAGCTGAAAAAACTTGTTTCAAATACATGCATACTCTTTTAGGTTTTGTCCTTTCCCAAACCCAGAGCAACACACCCTTAATCTGTTCCCGATAGAGCTGAGGTCAGCCCGAGGGTATGTTTAAGTTCCCAAAGAGAGGAAAACCACTGTGTATACTAGACTCCTGCCAATAACATACATTACCTAACCACACACACTACAACTACACACCCAAATACACCATCATTCGCTGCTGTAGGGCTGTAGCAGAGTTCCCTCAGGAGACTTCCAGAAACGCTCCAATGGTGTTGGACCACAGACTCATCGTTAGTCCTGGCCCAGAGAAGTCACAGCTCCCAATGTCTCAGCTGTGTCTGTAAACATCCCTGTTTGTGTGTGTGTGTGTGTGTGTGTGTGTGTGTGTGTCTGCAGGACTCTCCCACCAACAAGCTGCTCTATGCCAAAGAGATCCCCGAGTACAAGAAGAGGGTGCAGGGCTACTACAAGCAGATCCAGGAGATGGCGCCGCTGAGCGAGCAGGAGATGAACGCACACCTGGCTGAGGAGTCACGGGTACGAGAGCACTGTCTACACACACACACACACACACACACACACACACACACACACACACATACACACACACACACATATACACCAACACACACACCAGCACACACTCCTTCACACAGTCCACCCAGCGGTCACATACTCTACACAACTCACTTTTTTTTTACACACAAACCTACTTGTTCTAGCCGAGTGGTGCTATGGAGATAGACGGTCATGAGTAGTATGAAGAATCACGTCCTGTTTGCTCTCTTACAGAAATACAGAAATGAGTTCAACACCAACCTGGCCCTGACTGAAATCTACAAATACGCCAAGAGATACCGCAACCAGGTAAGAGCTAATCACTCTTGGAAACCAAGCCATTTGATTTGGTGACGTGGTGTGGAGACTTTGTCACAGATCAAATGGTGGTCGCTTATGTCTGCTGGTGCCTGTAAAATGGTTAGCCATTTCATTTGGTTGTGTGGTGACTGGTGAGACATTGTCACCAATCAAACTGACACACGCAGTGGACTGTGAGGACTGGGAGTGACGTTCTGTTCACCTTCTGTGACCTTCCCATGCTGACTCGAGAGCTGCTGCTGACTCAGAGAGTGTAAAGTTGACGCAAGACATGTGACATATGGTTCTCTAAGTGAGTGTTAGTCCCCTGCTGCGGGTCTGAGTCAGGCCAGGCACACTGAGGGCGTGTGGCACAGGCACAAGATGGGGCCACAACATCAAACAGCAACACAAATATCACCTTTCATCAGGGCTAGATCACAAGGAGATAATAACAAACATCCCTCATAACCACCATCCTCCCACCCCCCTCATCCCCCCCAACCCTGCAATCTTGTCTTTCACTCTCACTTTCCAGTATTTTAACTCTTACCTCGTTAAGTGAGATCATTATTTAAAGGAGGTTATGGAAATGGGGAACGTGTGGTAGAGGGTTGTGTTGGTTTTGGAAATGGGCAACGTGTGGTAAAGGTTGTGGTAAAGGTTGTGTTGGTTATCAAAATGGAGAACTCCTGGTAAAGGTTGTGTTTGTTAAGGAAACAGAGAATGTGTGGTAAAGGTTGTGTTGGGTATGGAAGTGGGGAACGTGTGGTAAAAGTTGTGTTGGTTATGGAAATAGAGTACGTGTGGTTAAGGCTGTGTTGGTTATTTAAATGGGGAACATGTGGTAAAGGCTGAGTTGGGATGGGTTATGGTGATGGTTTAAGACATTTGGTTTGGGTTAGGGTAAAGTTAACATGTGGTCATGTCTTAGGTCAGACATAGAGACACCTTGGTCTCAGCCACAACTGCTCTTACTTTATGCTGTATGTTTGCAGCACACTCATATACACATGCAGACACACACACACACACTTTAATGCCTGGTTGGAATGTGGTGTGGGAGCTGTGAGCAGGCGAGGCACCCCATGAAAGGTTCCTTGATTGCACTGTCTGCGAGTTTGGTCTGCTGATGCTGAACAGAGCTCTGTGCTGAAAGGGAGCTGAGATGCGGGTGCCATAATACCAGCAGGGGAGCAGGAACCAGGCTTGTTTTTTGTGGGGGCACAGAGTGTGAAAGACATGCTTTCTCTCTCGCTCTCTCTCTCCTTTTCTGCATGAGCGGTGAGGGACACGGAAGTTTAGCTCTGAAAGCAGAAGAGTATGTGGGTGTCTGAATGGTCCTTAAAGTACTTCTTGTCTTTTTTTCACTGCCCTTTCTTGTGCCTCTTCATGCCAACCTTTCTCACTCTGTTCCTCAGTCCAACTCTTAGGCCATTCTTTTCTAACCCCTCTTTCTCTCTCTCTCTCTCTCTCTCTTCTCTCCCTTTCAGGTGGTGAGCGCTCTGGACTTAAACCCCACAGCACGCCGCACACAGCTGCATCATAAGTTCGAGCAAGTCATCGCCCTGGTGGAGGACAACATCTACGAGTGCAGCAGTGAGGCTTAAGACCAATCACGTGCCTCTAATCCTGGCTTGCCCTGCCCACTGGGATGACTTCCTCCTAATGACTCTTTCTGCTGAACGACAGGGGCGGTAAACCGGGGTGGGGGGGGAGGCCATGTAACCCAGTTGGATACTGGACAAGGTCATGGATTGGGACTGAATGTCAGGACAAGGGGAACTGAGAGATATGGTCTAGAGGACTTTCCCATCCCCTTTTTCATCTCTGCTTCTGTTTGTGTGCGTTTATGTGTGACGGCATGGAAATGTCATGCAGCTGTTACACGCACCTCTCTCACATGTTCCCCGCTGATGTGGGTTCCCTTGGGGGGGGCGGGAGGGAGGGAGGGTGGATGGGCTGGTTGCGCTGGAACCCGCGCTTCCACAGCCCTGTTTTAGCACTGACCTACTCTGAGAGATGTTGATGCACTGGACTGAACAGTTACTGTCCTCACAGATATTTATGTCTTACTGAGGGGGCAACGCTTCTGTCATTATGAACAGTTATGTTTTTAAGTGAATTGGCCTATGGGGCCTCCCCTCCCCTTTCTTTGTAGTCTGCACTGTTCTCAGGTCTGATTGTCTGAAAAGTTTTTTTTTTTCTTGTGGTGCTTAAAATTAAGAATAGCCTTTTGCTTTTCACATACAGATCCCATCATGCTTTGCTTGCTAGTTAGAAGAAAAGGGGAGTGTATAGATGTCTGTGAGTGGTTCCTGTGGACTTGTCTGCTGTGGTGTAGGCCCATATCTGAGCCATTGGAGATTGTGTGTGTGTATGTGTGTGTGTGTGTGTGTGTGTGTGTGTGTGTGTGTGTGTTTGGGAGGTTGTAGGGGGGGCTTTTTAGTATCATTTAGGATTTGTTTGGCCATAACCTATTACTAGGTGACGTGGTTTGTGTAAGATCTAGAGTACAAATGGAAGCTTCTTTAAAGAAAGAGGGAAATTTTATTAAATATAACTACTATGAAGTGCATTTGTTCTTTTGTTTTTTTATTCTTGGAGACATCGTCATGCATTAAAATCTGAAATGATGCTGCTTTCCTCTTTCTTGTCCTCCTCCAATGGAAACCATGCAAACATGCTGAATATATAAGTGAAATGTTTTCTTGTGGAATGAGAGTGAATCTGAAATATATTTTGTAATGTTTTTTTTTATTTTTAAATTGCAGTACATTACATAACATTTCCATATTTACATCAACCAATCAAACAAAACACAAAACCCAGCTCCACCTCTCCCAGTGAGGCTCATGTCTGCACTGGGACCCATCTGGACTCAATGATGTCTGAGTGCGGCTCTCTGAATGGGGCTACATTCGCCATTACACGGTTCTCCCTGCCAGGACGAATCAGTGCTGCATTCACACTGCCAATCATGTGTGTGTGTGTGTGAGTGTGTGTGTGTGTGTGTTTGCGTGTGTGTGTGTGTGTGTTTGCGTGTGTGCATGTGTGTGTGTGTGTGTTTGCGCTTGTGTGTGTGTGAGAGAGAGGTGTTTGTTAGAGGTTCCTTGGGGATTGATCTAAATCTAGAAAGATTTTGCTGCCTTCAGCTATGTCTTCAGTAGCAAATAACGCCTTAAAAAGGCGCTTAAGGGAGTATCGTGTGAACAATGTGGGATGTCATCAGCTCAGGCGGTGTTGATGAGTAAATGTATTCATGTAGTCTCTGGAGTTTGGCAGTTCTCTTCTGAAGTTGCTTTTATTTTTGGTTGTGCAATGTTCTCAATGTAATGTTATGTTTTGCCAAGTGTTGTTGTCTTTCTCAGTAGTCTTAACAGGGCAAACTGAAGTGAGCTAATTAGGAGCACGCTCTATATCATTTAACCTCATTTTGTCCACTCCAGCAACTTCCCCTGGTCCTTAGTCATTTTAACAGGGCCAGAGAAAACAGCAACAATAAGAGTACTTCTACAAATGGCCAGTTGTTCTTGAGGTGAGGTAACGGGTGAGCGGAGAGGATTTGATGGTGGAAGGCCGCTTCACTGCGGATCCCCAAATGCGCAGGGCAGGGCCGGGTGGGGGTATGGGATGGGGGGGGGGGGGGGGGGTGTAATGGAACTGGATCAGGCAGGGGCCACCTGGCTAGTGGAGATGGTGGAGGACTGGGTTTTGGTGGAGGCGGTGGTGGTGACCTCGACTTCACCAAATGGATTCTTTCCACAGCACACTGTCGTCAGCATGCAGTTCCTAAACTACAGGAGAGAAACAGCATGCAAACAGAGTGACAAAATGTATATACAACCTTATTGTGTCTCGATTTGTTGCGTCCAAGAATATGAGGAGGATATGACAGAAATGGAGCATGCAGGCAGGGAACGTGTGTGTAATGGTACCAACCTGTCGGTTCAGAAGAATGTAGATACATGGATTGTATAGGGCAGCACTCTTGGCAAAGAATGCAGGGACAGTCATGGCGATAGGTCCAAAGTTCGTACCCTGATTGGCGAAGATGTACCAGGCCACAGTGGCATAAGGCACCCAACACACCAAGAAGGAGATCACCATGACGATCACCATGCGTGTCACTTCCTTCTCTGCCCGCTGAGTGGACTCCGACTCCTGTTGCTGGGCTGCAGCCTGGGACAAGAGGAGCGAGTGATGCTAACTCCACACATGGTCCACAAAACACTGTTGTCACCGGCTAGTCACTGGTGGATGTTAATATAACTCCAGATGTACACGTTTGTAGTGTGTATAAATACTTCACAATGTTTGTCTCTGTGTGGTTGGATACTGTGTAAGTGTGTGTATGTGAAAATAGTGAGAGTGCTGAAGTGGAAACAGTGAATGGTGAAAATGATGGCATTTCTGTGGTTATGTGTAAGCCTGAGGTGTTGGTGGGGGTGTCTGTGTGTGTGTGTGTGTGTGTATGTGTGTGTGTGTGTGTGTGTGTGTGAGAGTGAGAATGACAGAGCGAGAGAGAGAGACACAAACCGCGCGGACGGTGCAGAGCAGGCGGCTGTAGCAGAAGAAAATGATGATTAAAGGGATGCTGAAGTGTACGGTGAACATGTAGATGACAAAAGACGTGTTGTGGAGCTCAGGCCTTGGAGTGTAGTAGTCTATACCACAGGAGCACTGCATTCCCTCAGGAATGTACCTGCAAACACACACAAACACGCACACACACACACACAAACACACACACACACACACACACACACACACACACACACACACACACACACACTTGTAAGACAGAAACAGGGTGACCGTAATAGACTATGTTGTATGTTGTTAATCTGGATGTGTGTTTATGGATTTACCTGGACCAGCCCACCAGAGGGGGCACAGCACAGGTGAGAGCCATGATCCATGTGAAAGCCACACCTACAATGGCGTGCTTCTCCCCAAAACGAAAGGTGGTCATTGGCTTGCATACTACAATGTAACGCTCAATGGCCAGCGATACCAGGGACCACAGGGCAATTTCACCTAAGACACACACAGAGACACATATTATCCACTCAAGAATGCACACTCCCCAACACAAAGTATTGAGTCACTCAGGCATAACCGTGGGAAGACCACGACTCTACCGATAAGGGGAATGTGGCTAAATCTGGTATCTCATAAATCTGATTGACAGTGCCAGTTCTGCACCCATCTGCTCCCACAGGTACATATACAAATACAAATGTATACATCAAATATCAAATCTGAGCCAGATTTTTCCCAAAACAACCCTTCATCAAATTGAAAATGGCACTTTCAGACACTGGCTACACATACCCAGTGACACAGATTACACAGATTTCCACACATGAACTCACCACCTAAAGTGGCGAAGAAGCCCTCAATGTTGCAACCGGTGACCCCTAGCACGAAGTAGCCGTGCAGAGCCGTGTAGAGCGTGACCGTGAAGCCCCCGATCACCATGAAGAGGTCGGCCACCGCCAGGTTAAGCAGGATGTAGTTGAGCGGCGTCCGCAGCTTCTTGTGCTTGACAGTGACGAAGAGCGTGAGGAAGTTGACGGTGAAGGCGGTGGTCATGAGGAAGAGCATGTAGGCGGCCAACAGCGAGTACTTCCACGGCTCGGCCAGGTAGTACTGCGGGTGCTCGAAGGGGCTGCGCACCACCCCTGTGCGGTTGGACATGGGCACGTAGAAGTTGGGGCCTTCCGTGCCGTTCATGGTAACGTGAGAGACGAAGGAATGAAGACAGAAGTGAGGAGAGAAAAATTGACAGAGAAAGGAAAGAAAGTGAAGAGAGAGGAACGTGCTCCAGATCAGACAGATGAGAGAAGAGATGGAGAGAATGAGAGAAGGATGCGAGAGGGGAGATGAGCCGAGAGGAGAGCTAGAGAGGTGTGATCTGCACCCCAGGATGCTGAGGGTCTCTTATAAGGCCCCCTCCCTGCGGATTACCAGCCATAGGCGTAAACAAGAGAAGACACACACACACACACAGATTGAGGTCACTCTGGACTAGTTTACTAATCCTAGACGGATCAATGACACATTTTAAGTGGCAAGGACATTTTCTGATCAGTGTAGTTCAAATAAAATAATGTTTTTTGAGGAGCAGGAGACTAGGAAGGCATTACTGTCTGTCGGATGGAGCACTGGGAGCCCTGAAGCTCCAAGGGGACAAAATACCATCAATACCATTTATGCCACATATGTTTGATCCAACAGTCCGTTTCCGGAACAGGAGAGACACGCAGTGAAGACTTCACCACCTTGCACAGAGGAGATACTGTAGGTTGCTTTGAGATTCTGACGAAGTGGACATTTAAGTAAAAGTGATTCAATTTGAATTCACATCTCAGGCCACCAAAATGTTATGTGTTGTATGTGCTCAATTCATTTGACAGATGGTGTGGGTTTCTGGTGGAAGAACTATTCTCATTCTAGTTCTGGTCTAAATTGGATGCTTGATTTCAGGTAGCATTAACCTTTTAAACCGTTTTAGTCTTAGCAAAAACTATTTAAGAGGTGAAGTTTAAATACTACCTGCGCACTGTCCTTTTGATAGGACCTTAACATGGCAGTAACATCACTGCAGTCACTGCAATGTGGCAGAGTACAAATCTGCCCCAAAGAAGCACCTCAAACACACAGTAAATACTGAGGATTAAATTATTTTGAAAATGAAAACATGAAATGAAACATTCTTGTGAAAAACTACAAATTTTATTGATATATAAAATTGTTTAACATTCAGAGGTTCACATCTGGAGTGTCATCAGAACATATGCTGTCTTTCACACTGACTTCCCCTTCCGCACTAACCTGGCCCCGTTTCATCACTCCCATCCAAATAGGCCCAGTTACCTGAGACAGTCTGCAGTATTAAACAGATGTGTGTATTAATCTCCTCTTGCCCTATGCCTCGGGAGTGTCTGCTGAGGTGAGTGTGTCACTGCCTGTAAGAGGCCCTCGGTAATCTCATCGGAGTAATCACATCGGCTCTGCAGGGATGCCGCTGATGCTGCGCTTTCCCTCACTTCAGTGACTTCACCACACACACACACACACACACACACACACACACACACACAAACACACACACACAAACACGATCAACTCTGTCAGACACACACACTTGATCACTCTCTCTCCCTGTCTCTGTCTCTGTCTCTGTCTCACACACACACACTCACTCACTCTCTATCTTAGACACACACTCAGTTGGGCTCATCGATTGGCCGGCGGCAGTAGGGACAGCAGTTGTGCTGCAGGACCAGCAGCTCGTACTCCTCACTGTGGAACATCTGAAGACGGGACAGACAGGAAACACATCAAGACAAACAGGAAGCCAGGCGGGAAATAGCAGCCCAGAGTCATGTGTCCAGTCTGAGTTATCCCTCTACAGCCTGCTGTCTAGTTGGAGCCCTGATGCCAGAGGGGCACCTGGGGGAGAACCAGATGGCCCCCTCTCTATCAAGCCACCTCCTCCCCTATCCCAACAAACACACACACACACACACACACACACACACACACACACACATACACACACACACACACACACACACACACACAAAGATACCTGACTATACAGACACCTTTGTGCCTTTGTTTGATGGGAATCCATCCATCATGTATTCACTGATGTCTTTCTAAGGTGACTTACAATGAAATAAAAATAACCCATTTATAATTGTAGTAAATTAAATAAGCTGATTAAAGAGCTCACTAGCATCCCTATTAAATTCCTGTTGAGTAGAGAATCAACCTCACATATATTGCTGAGCTGAGAGGAGAGCACACACACACACACGCACACACACACATTATTCTATGTCCACCAGACCCAAGAAGCTGGTACACATAGGACCTGACCCAGAAAAAAAGCTAGCATCAGCAGAAATCTTTTGGGTGTGTCTGCCCCAGGTGCATGTGTGAATGTGTGTGTGTGTGTGTGTGTGTGTGTGTGTGTGTGTGTGTGTGTGTGTATGTGTGTGTGTGTGTGTGTGTGTGCGTGTGATTCATGTACCTGGAAGCAAGATGGGCACATGGTGATGCTGACGTCGGGCAGCAGGGAGCGGTAGTACTGCCATCTGAGAGGGCGTGGCCAGCGCTTGATCAAGACGTCCCGTCTGGACATCGACATCAGCACACTTTTGCTCACCACCACCGGGACAAACTCACTGCCCCCCTGCTGCTCTCACACACACACACACACACACACACACACACACACACACACACACACACACACACACACACACAACTCTCACACACACACAAACACACACACCATAATGAAGCATTTGGTGCCAGCACCTTTTCATGACCTATGTGCAGTGAGGTGTAGCGCCATCAACCGTTACATGGTGTGTGTGTGTGTGTGTGTGTGTGTGTGTGTGTGTGTGTGTGTGTGTGTGTGTGTGAGAGACATTTGTTGGTCTTGTGTATGATATTCTCTCTGTGATTTTGCTGGCTGCCTTTCCACCTCTACCCTTCCTTCCAATCCTCTCCTCTCCTCTCCTCTCCTCTCCTCTCCTCTACTCTCACCTCAAAGCTGAGTTTGGCTGTGAAGGGGTCCTCTGACTCCTCCACACTGTCATCCAGCTTCAGGGACTGGGACTCTGGAACAATGGGTTAAGGAAAGGAACACACACACACACACACACAGCTCCAAGATAAAATGTATGGCAGGGGTTCTGGACAGCACTGTGCAGCCAGACGGCCCCTTAAACAATGAGCTTAACAGCTCTGAACCCACAGGGGTTCACCAGAAGTGCTTGGGTGTGTCTGAGTGTCACACACTCACACATACACACACACACACTCTCAGTGTGTGTGTGTATGTGTGTCTGATAAAGATAGAAATATGAAAAAAGTAGAGAGAGGAGACAGAGAGTGTGAGAGTTTGTGTGTGTGTGTTAACTAGCGTCCTTCACACCTGCAGGGTTAATCTGTGTGTCACAGCGGCTACAGTGAAGAGGAGCTAAGGCGCTAAAGCTCAATGCTAAGAAACTTAGTGCTCAAAGCTTAGTGTGCTTAACCTAATCTCACAAACACAGGGTTTATTCCTCTCTCCTCTGTCTCACACACACACACACACACACACTATCCATCCATCCATATCGCACACACACCTGCATTAACACACATGCATAAACACACACATACACTAAGTGCCTACACAATCCATCTCCCCCTCTGTCACACCCAAACATATCTCTAATCCCTTTCCCAAAACACAAAAGTCCTTCTAAGAAGCACAAACTAGAGATTGTATTGATTCTGTTTCCATGGTGTTCTCCATCCCCCCCACCCCCTTTCTGCCCTCTCTCTTTGAGACACACACACGTGAACACCTGCTGCCTCTTCTCTAACACACCGTCTGTGCGCTTTCATCATCACCTCTCCTACACTAACACACCACCACCATACTTAAACTCCCACATACGCAATTGCATTGACACACCACCACCATACTAAAACTCCCACATACGCACTTGCATTGACACACCACCACCATACTAAAACTCCGACATACACACTTGCATTGACACACCACCACCATACTAAAACTCCCACATACGCACTTGCATTGACACACCACCACCATACTAAAACTCCGACATACACACTTGCATTGACACATCACACAATCTACCACACAACTCCACTGACACATCGTACCTCACCAGCCCATTTACTCCTTCGTGCGGCCCAGATAAGGTGTGTAGTTGTGCGTGCTGAAGTGTATGTGTGAGTGTGTGTGTGTGTGTGTGTTTGTGTGTGTGTGTGTGTGTGTGTGTGTGTGTGTGTGTGTGTTTGTGCAAGAGCAAGAAAGAAAGAAAGAAAGCAAGCAGCAGGCTGATGACATACATCCAACCAGGAAATCTCCAAATTGGAACAAGCTGCGTCTGTGGTAACATAATATATAAAATTTGACACACAAACGGACAAACACGAACAATGGCAACCACAGGGATTATGATGTGGTGAGAGGGAGAGTAAGAGAAACAGATTCTGTGTGAGTGTGTTGTTTTTGTGGATATGTCAATGTTGTCCTCTGTGAGTGTTTCACCATACTGGCCTTATAGTGTCAGTGGATGAAGCATAATGACCTACTTATGTACACGTGAAGAACCGTAGATAACCGTAGATAAGTGGCACTTCGCATCTGCCTCACTTTGCTATGGTGCTCACGTCCACATCCATTTATAGGTTTTCAGTGAGATTTTGCCTTTGTCTACATGCATTTCCATTTAATGTTGTCGTCAATGAGCCAGCCATGGCATATATCTGGGGCTTTCCCAGAAGAGAAACAATTCTGGGACACAGGACTTCAGAGTAAGTGGTCTGGTGAGAGGGTGCTGATCTGTTCAGAAGAAACTCAGGTCAGCAAATTTGTTTCAGATGGGCGGAGCACAGGGCAACAGTCCAGTGAAAACACTGCTGTGTTTCTTTTTGTATGTCTAAAGGACCAATATGTAATACATTTACTGTACTAAATCATAAAATGAACGTGATATAATGTCATCAGAGATTAAGGAAACATGCTAAACTGAAATAACGGCTTCTCTGACAACAATGCTACCGCTAGTATATTTTCAGTTTAAAATGTACGTTCTAGAGCGCAAAGTGTGTTTTGGCCTGTGTGATCTTGCCCACTGCCCATTTCTCTAGTACCATTTTGACACACCAGGTTGCCAGATAAGAACGCAAATAAAGCGTGCGACCGCCAAGGAAGTAAGCAAACAAACTGGTCCAACAGAGATAATGTTTGATTTCACTCAACCGAAAAAGCTTCTGTATCTTTTTAAAAAGCTCCATGACCAGAGACGTAGTAAAACCCCAGTAAATATTGGAGATGCAATTTCAATTTCACCGAAAGGGTGAAGGGGGACGCTTATAAGAATTGAGATTCAAAGTTTCAAAGTTATTGGCCAATGAAACTATAAGTCGTGGCCCTTTGCCAGGTGTGTTTGTGTGTGTGTGTGTACATACTGTATGTGTATGTGTATGTGTGTGTGTGTGTGTGTGTTTTTGTGTGTGTGTGTGTGTGTGTGTGTGTGTGTGTGTGTGTGTGTGTGTGTGTGAGAGAGCGATAGAGAGGTAAAGGATACCCCCGCTGCTCATGTTGTGCCAGCGGGAGCTCTTCCTGTCTGCCCGTGGCTGCTCCAGATCAATCAATGACACGGCCTCCTCATCTGAGATCCCCTCTTCCAGGTAGAACTCCACCAGCGGCAGCACCTCTGACACACACACACACACACACACACACACACACACACACACACACACACACACACACACATATATAAATATGTATGCAAAGATACATTAGCATCTACACACACACACTAGATGTAAACACATCAATCAGCTCCTACAATTCTGAACTGAAACTAAACTTAGAACTCTCTAATAAAAGGCTCTATTGCTAGTACCGATGGCAGAACCCCACTTTGTAGAGTCAGATGGTGTCCTCTTTCAGAGTTCTAGAAAGTACTGTACAATTTAAAGAACACATTACAGGTGATCCAAGGGTATGTGCCATGGACTGCCTGTTGGTCTCCATAAAAAGATGAACCTGTATCAGGCCTACATTTAACCAGTTTCCATACTTTCCCCTGAACATCACTGGCCTCAGAGTCATAACTGACAGGCAAAGCAGCCACTCACCATAGGAAGATGCCGAGTAGATGAAGGGCTGTCTGCAGTTGATACAGACATTGCCAAGGTGATTGAGGAGAGGGTTGTTGGTGGAGCAGCGAAAACACATGGGGACCAAGTCCTGAAGAGACCACAAACATACACACACACACACACACACACACACACACACCACAAGGTCATCAAAAGGCTTTAAGGAACCACTGCTGAGAAAACACAGTAATGGAGGGGGCTTAGAGGAGAGTGAGACAGACGATACACACACACACACACACACACACACACACACACACACACACACACACACACACACACACACACACACTCACACACACGGACACACACGGACACACACACCTTGTAGTCCTGGAGGCATCTTGAGCATATGGTCAGACGCAAACACACACACACATACACACAACCTCCTCACCATGGCAACACGTTTGTAACACACGGAGAGAGTCAGACACACAGTCATGCTTGCATTCATAGAAGACTTTGAAGGGCACAGTGAGGACCAGACAACACACAGTGTGGGGGAGCACACAGCTTAAGGGTGTGGTGGAGAGGATACACACACACATTACCAAACACATAGAACTCTTGGAAACAAGTTTGGAAAGGCTTGGGGGGAAAAAGTAGACACATTTATGCATGCTATCAGGGAACACACATTGAGGAACAGGTACACAGACACACAGACACACAGACACACAGACACAACACACACAACACACACAAACACACCTCACTGTCGTGGAAGGGTTTGGAGCGCACGGTGAGGCTTCCCAGCTGCATGGCTTCCTGCAGGCGCGGGGGGATGCGCAGACCCTGCAGCCGCTCGTAGGCGTACCGCGCCAGCTTATAAGCTCCCAGATACTTACTCTGCTTCGCCAGCGTATACAGGGTGTTCCTGAGAGGGCCGTGTCAAGGAACACATACACATACACATACACATACTGTACACTTACACTTACACTTACACATACACATACACATACACATACACATACACATACACATACACATACACATACACATACACATACACATACACATACACATACACACGCACAAGCTCACAAATTCATGCACTCTCACACACACACAAACACACCTACCCTCTCAATCAACAGTTGAGAGGTCCTAGAGATGGATAGCCTCCACGGTAAATACCCACACTAATTCAGAGCCGTTATGAGACATATGCATATGCATAAACTTCCTGTCTAATCACTGAGTGGATAAGTGTTAATGAAGAGAAGACCATGACGACCAGAGGGCTCTGAACAGGTTCCTATGGCAACGAGATGGCTAGAAATAGACACTTAAAATATGCCACACATGTACTTTGCTGTATCCACTACCTATTCATTTCGAATGGATTTTTAGGTGCAGGTACGACTGCCACTAAGACGTTGGTTTGGGTTCATATTGGAACTGAGGGCTGTTAGGGGAGTTTACAGTTGTCTGCCAAAGCAGGAGTACGAACAGAAGTTTTAGGTATGGTTAGAAGTGTGTACATTGGTCTAGAGGTCTAGAGGTCATGTGAAGGTCATGTGAACATCATGTCAGATATACTGCAGCTACTGCTTTGTCAATAGAACACCACTGCCTGCAGGAATTTACATCCTTGAATTAAAAAGATATTTAGTGTTATGTCACTTGAAACCTCAAGCGCTGACGTTTAATAGGGGAAAAAAAGCTATATTAATGTTATAAAAATATTATTATGTTAATAGGGGATAAAAGGGGCACTACTTTAAAATGGATGCACTACAAAAAAAAATAGCAATTCCAGGCCATGGGTCAACACAAGTGAAAAGCTGCAGTCTTGTGTAAAATTGTGTTAACCTGTTCAGTGATTTAAAAAAAAAAGTAAAACCTTGAAGCTATGTACAACTGTATTTCACAGTTATTGTGAAACTTTCAATAATGGCCCGGGTGGTTATTTACCTAAACATCTGAAAGCATGTAGCTCTTCCTGGAGACCCTGTGATAATAGACCAGTGTTTATTTCATACATAACTTTGTAGCTAACCTATGCATTAGCCCACTTTTCCATTTTAGTGGACAAATAAACCTAGCGTTAACGACTCCTCCCTGCAGTCTATCTAGCACTTGCGTCTACAGTCCCAAATTGGTTTCAAGGAAAGAGAAAACCTGACCTTTTTTTTTTTTTTTTTTTTAAGAGTGGCAGCTCCCATTTTTGTAGCAGGCTACCCAAATCACCCTGCTTAAATATAGAGTAACAATAGCAATGCCATGTATCCTCTGAGGACAACCCATTTTGACCCACCACTGTTTATTTGACCGAAAAAAGAAATGCCACTCCTATTATGAGACGCAGATATTATTAGAATTTTTATGGTACACTGTATGGTAGCACTATACTAAGACAGAGAAAAGGCAAATAGTCACAAGTTTGTACTTTTCAGTCTGAAGTACTTACAGCGAACATTCTTATTTAACAAGTGGGGAACTTAACTCGGGAAAAGTAAATGCACCAAATTTTGCAGTCAGACATGCACTACGGCCTGAGTGAAGACAGAAGTGTGCACTCGAACTCAAGTCAAATCAGTCTGCGGGGGCTTCCGTTGATCGTCTCATTTAAAGATGTGGCCAACTAGATTAGCATCTACCCCAAGTGGGTGTCTGTGTGTGTGTGTGTGTGTGTGGGTCTGTGTGTGTGTGTGTGTGTGTGTGTGTGTGTGTGTGTGTGTGTGTGTGTGTGTGTGTGTGTGTGTGTGTGGGTCTGTGTGTGTGTGTGTGTGTGTGTGGGTCTGTGTGTGTGTGTGTGTGTGTGTGTGTGTGTGTGTGTGTGTGTGAGCCCAGTGAAGGATACACTTTGGAGATGCCCAGAGGAACATCCTTGGTGAGGTGATGCAGTAGGAAGCGTGAGATATTGAAGAGCGTCTCTGGCATGTGAGAACTGAATGGATCCTCCTGAAGAGGGAAAGGAAGATGGAGTAGAGAGAGAGAAAGACAGACAGAGAGTGAGAAGAGAGGGAGGAAAGGTATGAGAGAGGGAGAGGAAAACAATGAACGAAAAGCCTTCCTTGTTCTTCCTCTTTTTCAGCCCTTCATCCTCCTTCTTTTCAGTCCTCTTCTGTCCTGCTTCTTCAGATATACAGGTTTCTAAAGCCACACCCAAATCCTCAGACACAACACCTACCAAAGTGTGTCTGTGCATGTGTGTGTGTGTGCGCATACACAAGCGTGTGTGTATGAGTGCGAGTGTGTAAAATGTGTGCGCAATAAGTGTAGCAAGAAACAGACCTAACTAAGATAAAGTGGTCTAGGTCTGGTTTCAATCACAGGTCTTCTACATGAGAATGTGGGCGAGCGAACTGGACAAATAAACACTGACAGAGGAAAGAGGGGGGAGTGGGGGCAGGGGAAGAACCAGGCCCACTGACGGAGCCAAGAACCACTAGTGTGGGGCTAACCTTCCTGACATGCACATATGGAACTCTACATGGCTAGACTTACTCATGGAGTTGTATGAAGTACATGCGTGTCATGTTGACTTCAAATGGCTGACTACATGCAACTAAAGTGACTTAATTGAATCAATGCATATGTGGGTGTGTGTGGGGGTGTGTGTGAGTGTGTGTGTGTGTGTGTGTGTGTGTGTGGGGAAGGGGTGTGTGTGTGTGGGTGTGTGTGTTGGGAAGGGGTGTGTGTGTGTGTGTGTGTATGTGGGTGTGTATGCTGGAGGTTAGGGACCATGTGAGGCACTGGGCATGTGTGAGAGCTCACCGTGTAACGGTGGATGCAATGATAGACATGGTAGAGCTCAGCCAACAGCTGGAAACGGTGGAACTTTTTCAGCATTTCCTCCTTCTTCTCCTCCTTATCTGTTGAAGCAAACACACACACCGAAAACACACACACACACACACACACACACACACACACACACACACACACACACACACAGTAAGGCCAATGCAGGTATGTAAATAGAATCACAGGATCAAATCCCTTTTCATAGAGATCGCAGTTTGTTGTCATACTTGATACACCCTGCCAAACCTACCACCCCCCTCCCCACACACACACACACACACACACACACACACACACACACACACACACACACACACACACACACACACACACACACACACACACACACACACACACACTCACACACTCACACACACACACACACACACACACACACACACACACACACACACACACTGACCTCTTGCGATGTCCAGACACTGCATGGCGAGCATCCAGTAGTAGTAGGAGGCGTCGTTGAAGCGGCTCTCCACCACAGCGTTGTGGGTGAGCTGTTCCAGCACGCGCACGGCCTCTGCCTGCCTGCCCGCCCGGTGGAACGCTGCGGGGAGAGACGGGGGTGGAACTGAGAGCCTGTCTGTGCCCGTGTGCCAGCCACACTGCTGGACTGTCCTGGGCTGAGTGGCCTGACCTTCCATTGCCACTGTGTGTGTGTGTGTGTGTGTGCGTGTGTGTGTCTGTGTGTGCGTGTGGGCTTGTGTGGGCTTGTGTGTGTTCGTGTGTGTGTGTGTGTGTGTGTGTGTGCGGGTGTTTGTGTGCGTGCGTGGGTGCGTGCGCAGTGTGTGTGCGCAGTGTCTGTGTGTGTGTGTGTGTGTGTGTGTGTGCGCGTGTGGGTGGGTGAGTGTGTACTTGTGCTGGGCTTTGATACTTTGTATTAACACAGCGACAGTGGCACTGAATGTAATTTGTTGTATGGGTAGTAAGCTGTGACCATATGTATATATACATAACAACACATCAAATAACTAGCAGCTTCCCATCACTAAAACATCATCATAATACAGCAAACTTGAATTTTGCACATGTTATGGTAAATGTCATAAACTCTTTTTCATAAAAAGCTTTTAATACCTTTAACGTGTGTAGTGAATATGTCAAAAGTAAAGTAAGTAGCTTTTGTTGTAAAAAAAAAAGAAAATGTTTGTGAAAATGTTCACCCTTTCCCATAAAGTCCGATTATATGACTGTGCAAATAAGAAAGGCTCCCCAAAACACACGGTCGTCTCATGTATCCACTGAGAGTGTGTGCGTGTGTGAGTGTGTGTGTGTGTGTGTGTTTGTGTGTGTGTGTGTGTGTGTGCATGTGTGTGAGTGCTGTACACGTTCATGCACAGGGCGTGTGAACACTGGTGAGCTTTGGCTCTCACTTCAGAGCAGCCCAATCCTGCATTTCCTCAGACAGATCTCCACCCCTTCCATCCCACACGCTGTTTCCTCCACACACACACACACACACACACACACACACACACACACACACACACACACACACACACACACACACACACACACACACACACACACACACACACACACACACACACACACACACACACACACACACACACACACAGATAGACACACACACACACACATAAACACACACACACACACTCACACACAGCCGCTACCGCTCTCCTCACTGCTCTCTATCTCTGGCCGTCCTGCCCCGGGCCACAGGCGGTGTGCACTCAGCAGAAACCCACCGAGGGCCTGTGCTCATTTTTCAGCCTTAATCTCCAGCACAAGCCCTCTGACAGCAGAGCCGCCAGCAAATGTCAAACAGCGCAGCACTTAGAAACCAGAGCAGCAGTAAAAAGTGAGCCGCCACTGCCGCTGCTGCGTTCTCGGCCTAATCAGGACCGGCTCACGGCCCAGACCACGACCGCAACCTGCAGCCTGATAGCACAGACGTGGGTCTGTGCACTGGAGTGCTTTGGGGGTGATAAGAGAGGGTTCTATATCTAAGTGGCAGGTCATTTTGGTGTTTGGAACTCACATTAGGCTTGATTCTCTCACTTTTTCTCTCACTCTCTCTCGCTCCCCCCCCCCCTCCCCACACACACACACACACACACAACCACACAAAGCAGCACACCCAGTACATTCACCACCTACTACCACCCGCACACGCCGGCACACACCCACCCGCCCACACACACACACACACGCGCGCACACACGCACGTACTACCCCCCCTCACGGTTACACTCATCCTCTCTCCCTTCCCACCCCCTCCATCCCCCCCACAGCATTCATTAGTGCATGGCAGTCTGCTGATTTGACATGCATGTTGATGTCCCAGCAATTATAATCATAGGCTCTTGTAATCATGATTACAAACTGCATGCCATCATCGCAGTGTCTGCCAAACCAATACTTAAACAACACACACTTACACACACTCTCAACTAGAAGACCTGGCACAAACGCCACTCAAAAATACCAAATGCACCCACACAGCTTTGCATGCAGACAAATGCAGACAAGCAATACACATTCACATATACTCAAACATCAGACGCAAACAGTACCTCATAAAGCAAGTCTTCCAACAAACTATCCCACAACAAACACATAAACAGAAAAGTCATTGCAGACTGGCGCCTCACCACACACACACACTCACACACACACACAAACAAATAAGTCACCTACCACATACCAACACTACAAACAATCTCTTGCAACAGAGTAAAAACAATAAACACATACGTGAATGTACACACACACACACACACACACACACACACACACACACACACACACACACACACACACACACACACACACACACACACACACACACACACACACGCACACACACACACACACACACACACACACACACACACACACACACACACACACACACACACACACAAACCTTTCTGGGCCTCTTCAAAGCGATCGTTCTCTGCCAGCCACTGGGCATATGGCACATACACATCATCTCTGAACTCTGGGTGCTTCTCCACCAGGGAGAAGGCCTATGTGGAGATGGATGAGGACGGAAACACAGACACATGGAGAAATGAAGATCACCTGTCTATTTGCAAACCATATCAAAGCTCTATGAATCAATAATGTGCCTTGTAATATAGTACAAATGAGAGACTGCCAGCAACTGAGAGTGTATTTAATCATGCTTGTGTACATGCAATTGTGTGTTTCCATGTATGTATGTGTGTGTGTGTGTGTGTGTGTGTGTGTGTGTGTGTGTGTGTGTGTGTGTGTGTGTGTGTGTCTCACCTCGTCCCAGTGCCGGGCATCAACATGTAACTGTGCCAGTGCCTTTAGGTCACCCATTTTGGTGTAAGTCTCAGAGGCGTAACCATGGTGATTGAGCTGCTTAAAGAAGGCAGCGCAACGGGACAGCGGCTCTCGCTCTGCTTTATCCAACTTGCGAGCCAGATCTATCAACCTGACAGAAACACAGAGAGAGAGAGAGGAAGAGAAAGAGAGAGAGAGAGAGAGAGAGAGAGGAAGAGAAAGAGAGAGAGGAAGAGAGAGAGAAGAGGGGAGAGAAAGAGAGAGAGAGAGAAAGAGGAAGAGGGGAGAAATAGTACATGTTCAGATAAGAGAGTTCATAACAAGACTTATGGTGACAAGAGGAATGCACAAATTTCAAATCCTCTATAGCACTTAAGCACACTCCAGCACAATTGTTAAAGCCATGTCTTGCACATCCTTTGCAGTGGTTCTACTAGCCACAAACTACAGAAACTGACAAACTCAGTCAACATCCTTCTTCGTTAGCTGGCTGCACGACAAAAGATTCACAAAGATATAGTCCATGTTTATCTGGTGTCTGATTTATCTGATGTTCTTAGCGGGGAAAACGCGGTGCTGACCTTTTTTAGGCAGTGAGGACGTTTAGCAGTCTTGCCTAATCAATCTACAAATAGACAGTAGTTTGGGAGGAAAACCCACAACAGTGAATCAAACTGATTAAATGCATGTAGTAGAAGTGTCTATTGAAGTCTGTCTCATGCTAAACTGAAACAGACAGTGCTTTATGTACTTTATAATCAAATGCTAAGCATGTAATACATAAAGCTGCTTAAAATGGGGCTGATCATACTTATCAGATTGTCCTCTGCGTGTGTATGTGGATCATGAATCCTCTGCTCTTTTCCTTTAACATGCAGCCCTCTGGCACTGCCATGATCAAGCATGGCATCAATTTACAATGCTAAGCACATGACAACCAATTATAGTTATCCATCAAGCAGAATAAAACCACTCAATTAGAAAGGCTAGACTCCATCCTTGTAAACAGAAAGGTTTTGATGATTAACAACTTTCTACTTCTGAACTCAGATTAAAAACTGAAGTTAGGGAAGCCTATAAGAATCTCGTTAGCAATCACTTATTTTCATAACATCTTTGATATCTAACACAACTTAGACCAATCACTTATTTTCATAAAATCTTTGATATCTAACACAACTTAGACCTTGATGTTGCTGCTACTGACCTCACAATTCACATATGAAACAGATTCCTGGGAGTAGCTTCTTCAAAATCAAGAAAGTCAAATTTACACAATGATGCAGAAAGCTTTTAGTTTGTACACTCACCAAAAGAAGGGAATGTGACCATACTTTCATATCTATCCTATCTTCCTATTAAGTCAAAATGATCCTTACTTCACAAACCTGATTGTACAAACTAGGAGTGGACATTGCCACTGAAGCGATGATGCCACGATATTTGAGCCACAATAAAATATTATTGCAATACTTTACATTTTACGATACAAGTATTGCGATTTGATTCTGTGATACATTCTGATTTATTGCACATTTTCCGTATACCGGGAGTCTGTCGTCTTGGCACAATACATTTCAACTCAACTGACTTCCTTTCCAATTTCCGCTGTGAAACAAGAAGAACAAGTTCTTCTGTCATCATGTTTCAGAAGCAATGTTACCAAAGAAGATGTATATATCAAGATAAAATTAAAATCGCAATACTAAATTAAAATAATATTGCAATACTTGTCACAGCTGTACCAATATGATATTGTGATACTACACTGTATACATTTTTTCTCCACCTCTAGTACTGACCTTATTATACCTAAATTATTGAGCTACTCTTCGGTGGAAATGTTCCCACTTCATCAGTGTAGATATCTAGAAAATAATCTAGAGAACCTTTTTTGCCCCTACATTATGGTTCTTTCATACTGCTCTATTTCCAAGAGATTAACAAAGGGTTGAATGTCTGCCTGACATAAGTGTACATTCTAATGCATATCTGTGTATCTATATTATCTGCATCTGCCATCACTTGCTTCACTGCGCACCACCCTCCCCCCCCCCCCCCCCCCCCCCCCCCCCCCCTCCCCTCCCATCCCTTTCTCATTATTCCATCTCTTTTCTGGACCAGCCGTAGGCCCCCTTAGGAGGCCCCTGTTTTGAGACGGATATTGCAGAGGCTTTCTTCCTGTTAAAGAAGAGGAAGGAGTTTCTCCTTACCGCTGTTGCTATTTATGCACTGTGGCTTTGGCTTATTGCAGACATCATTAATGGAACTGTACAAAAGGTCAAAAAAACTGAAATGGACACAACTAAATTCTATAGTGCCGTGTGGATTCAGACACTGGCAGTACTGTACTGTATATGTAAGAAGGTAATCTGTGCCTTAGTTGATCCTGAAGCATCCTGACAGACAGAGACAGCATCCTGACATCACAGAGTTGATACATTCATATCTTCCCTGCTCCTGGCATTCCATCATTGTCTCCCATCATGTAACAGTGTAGTATAAAGGCTGTAATATAAATAATTGCCAACGTCGTTTCATTGCTCTACTTACCCTAGTGACCTTACGAGCACACTGCATACCCACTAAGCTGTTTTATCCAGTATTCATTTTGTAGTAAGTTTAAGTTTAGTGTAAGTTGTATACCATCTTTATGTCTGTATGCATCCTGTATATTTGTGGCATGTATGCTAGCATGCTTAGCACGTGTTACGTGTATATGAATTTGCCAATGTTTCTGATGCTATCCCCACCCTCTGTTCTCGCTTCCCTTCTATGTCTCTCCTGCTGCGTAGGAGACAGGAGGTGCAGGGGAAGTTTATTTAGTTCATGAGTTTAAGATGGAACTCCCCAGGCCAAACAAACATTATCCCCTAGTTTGTGCTGGCATTCTCCCCCAGTACCTCATTCACACAGCTGGCTTGTGTGTGTGTGTGTGTGTGTGTGTGTGTGTGCGCGTGTGCGTGTGCGTGTGCGTGCTTGACTGTGCCTGCTTGACTGTGGTATGTTAGGGTGTATGAGAGCATTTATGCTGTCAGTGAGTGTTGGTGTGTATGTGTGTGTGTGTGTGTGTGTGTGTGTGTGTGTGATTGACTGTGATATGAGAACAAAGGTGTGTGTTTGTTTGTCTTACATGTCCACCCATCCGTGCTCTCCGATGATGTTGATGGCCTTGAGGTGTTCTCCGGCGCTCAGGTACATCTCTGCTGCAGCTCTGGGCTCCTTGCTGCTGCGTGCCCAGTCCGCCTGCTTACTCATCAGCACACGCGTGTCCTTAGGGTCCGCCGAGCCCAGGTAGTCCTGCACGCACACGGGTGTGCACAAACACACGCACACACACACCCGTGCAAATATGCACACACGCATTCACACACACACACACACACACACACACACACACACGCAGTAATTAGGACTTTACCAAAATGATGCATAAACAAATATAAAGTGAAGTGTGCTTTTGACTCTGTATTTCAATGTATTTAATCCCCTTAATATGACATGTTTGACACATAGACATATTCACAAATGAAGTAGCACGTTCATCAGATCCTTTTCTGTGAAAGTCAGAAAATGAACAACACTGCAACACACCACCAACACACTTTGAATGAGATCAGAACCACAGCCCAAGGGAGCTCAGTGCGGGCCTGACTGCCATGTGGCTGCGGGAAGCAGAAGGGAGTGGATGGGTGTGGATGGATGGAATGAGTTACTGATGAAGAGTTCAGCTTAGCCAAGGAAGAAATGCAGCCCTTCAAACCAGCTCAGAATCAGGACCACCTCACACATACACTAACACGTAGCCTACTAATGTTCTCTTTCTTCTTTCTCTCTCTCGCACACAAACAAATAATCAACCAGAGCATACACAGACAAGACATGCAATGGCATGTAAACACACAGGCCAGCACACACAAACACACACAAACAGACACACACACAGACACACACACACACACACACACACACACACACACACACACACACACACACACACACACGTGCACACATAGTCACTTATCAAAGGCTTTTAACATAAACACGTTCAACACACACACTCTCACACTCAGACTAAACTTGCACTGACCCACAAAAGAACGCCAACTTTAACCCTTGTGTTATAGTAACCCAGTCACACTATGTATGCGTGTGCGTTGGGGGTGGTTGTTTCTCTTCCTCTCTCTAACACACACACACACACACACACACACACACACACACACACACACACTTTTTTAACCGGATAATATAGCCTCAAGAGCTCATAAGTATTTCAAATAAGCCAAACAAGGGACAAACAGGGAAAGTACCAGGAGCTCACACAGCATGTGTGTAAAAGTGCGTGTGTGTATGTGTGTGTGTGTGTGAGTCTGTGTGCAATACATACAGATACTTGCCGTTCTTTTTGTAAAGAACCTCATCTACGAGCATTAACTCAAGTCTGAAGGTGTTCAAAATATGAAAGGCCTTTAATAGTGCCGTGCAGCACAAATCAAGCCCCTCTTAACTTTGAAAGACAGCCTGATTGCTCACTTTGGAGGGTCTCTGTGAATCAGTATGCAGACTGAGATCGTCTTACTCGAGTGAGCAAAACAGTGGGAGCGCCGAGAGTAAACAGACTAGATGCAGCACATCTTTTGTAATTACAGGAATAAGGAGGGAGTGAGGAGTAGTGCACCTCAGTGCTCCGCATCGCCTGTCTGCACACAGCCCATTTCTCACTGCATACTTGATCTCTTGTTAAAGCATTTATTTGAAGGTCATTACATTTATCACTGTCTGTCTGATAGTCCAGCAGCCTCCGCAGCGGGCGGCTTAACACGCTACGTTCTCCGACTGAGCTTCTTAGGAGGTCCTTTGTCCCAGCAGTCATAAATCTCTAACTATATGACTACACTGTTTTGCACTATAAATCTACACTGTACATAACTGTATTGTATTGTATTGTCTGTTTGTATTGTATTGTATTATCTGTACATGTTGTCTGTAATTATTGTAAATATGAGAGCTGCAAGATACCAAATTTACCCGCGGGATTAATAAAGTATTTATCTATCTATCTATCTATCTATCTATCTAGTATACATACTTACATTGCAGTAAACATACATATTGTAGTATATATACTTAAATTGTAGTATACATACATACTGTAGTATAAATGCTTACATTGCAGCATACATACAAACTGTAGGATACATACTTTTACACTGCACTGTGTTCAGTCAGTAAAGCAGACAGCTATAAACCACATCCCTCGTGTAAACATGTGGCTATTCCATGCATATGTTGATGTGTGTGTGTGTGTGTGTGTGTGTGTGTGTGTGTATTGCGGAGGGACGCACCTTGGCAAACTCGAACATGCGCAGGTCTGTGTACATGCTGAGTGCTCTGTTGTCATAACCACTGCGCCGGTAAAGCTTTGCAGCCTCGTGAAACTTCCCCTGGTAGGCAAACACATCAGCCAGAAACAGCTCGCTGTTGCTCTCCCCTCTCTTCTTCCGCTCCTACACACACACACACACACACACACACACACACACACACACACACACGCACACGCACACGCACACACAAACACACGCACACACGCACACAGAAAGATAGAGAGAGAGAGAGAGAAAGAGAGAGAGAATAAAACAATACACACATTGTGTTATTGCATTTCCATTTTACAACATACTTATACACTATCTACAAGTGGACAAATTAACACACACACGAACATTCCACCGCCAAATCTTTTCCAAAACATCAGTGTTAGCATTCAATGATCCATTCTTTCCATACAAAACCTTCAGGCAACAAAAGCATTTTTCTCACACAAATCCCCTTTTCCTGTGCAAGGTTTATTGCCAAAGGCAAAGGCTGAGTTATCGTCAGAACCATACAGGCACAAGCCCTCATTCACTCTTACATCAGTCACACATCCATGCCTTTCACTCTCTCTCTCTCTCTCTCTCTCTCTCTCTCTCTTCCTGTCTATGTCTCTCACTATGCACACAACACACAGTAACACACACAATAATCTCATGCAAAAGGCCACAAAAGGTTACATAATAACATCTCCACTACTTGTAGTAGTGTACTTGTGAACTACTTGTGACTCTGTATGTGGTGTGTCTGAATGCTCAATGTGGATATGTGTGTCAAAGGCTAAGAAAGAAGCTTTTACAAACGGGCTAATGCAAATTAACACTTTGTGTCAGCAGTATGAACCAATAAACAGAAGGCTGAGTATAGTCTTTAGTGCAGTGATCATTGACGATAATAGTGGCTGGGTAATTTTCCACAACTAAAAAACAAGTATGCTAAGCCAGTCCTTAAACTGTGAGTGTTACAAGCGAAGGTTTCAAATCTTGAATCTTACTCTTTTATATACAGGTGCATCTCAATAAATTAGAATATCATCGAAAAGTTGATTTATTTCAGTAATTCTATTCAAAAAGTGAAACTCATATATTATATAGATTGTTTACACACAGACTGATCTATTTAAAGTGTTTATTTCTTTTAATTTTCATTATTATAACTGCCAGCTAATGAAAACCCAAAATTCAGTATCTCAGAAAATTAGAATATTGTGAAAAAGTTACATATTGATGACCAATGGTGTCACACTCTAATCAGCTAATTAACTCAAAACAACGGCAAAGGCTTCCTGAGCCTTTAAATGGTCTCTCAGTCTAGTTCAGTAGGCTACACAATCATGGGGAAGACTGCTGACTTGACAGTTGTCCAGAAGACGATCATTGACACCCTGCACAAGAAGGGTAAGACACAAAAGGTCATTGCTAAAGAAGCATGCTGTTCACAGAGTGCTGTATCCAAGCACATTAATGGGAAGTTGAATGGAAGGAAAAAATTTGGTATAAAAAGGTGCACAAGCAACAGGGATAACGACATCTTTGAGAGGATTGTGAAACAAAGCCCATTCAAGGGAGATTCACAAGGAGTGGACTGCAGCTGGAGTCAGTGCTTCAAGAGCCTACACGCACAGACGTATCCAGAACATGGACTTCAACTGTCGCATTCCTGTGTCAAGCCACTCTTGAACCAGAGACAACGTCAGAGGCGTCTCACCTGGGCTAAAGACAAAAAGGACTGCACTGTTGCTCAGTGGTCCAAAGTTCTCTTTTCAGATGAAAGTAAATTTTGCATTTAATTTGGAAATCAAGGTCCCGGAGTCTGGAGGAAGAGAGGAGAGGAACAGAATCCAAGTTGCTTGAGGTCCAGTGTAAAGTGTCCACAGTCAGTGATGGTTTGGGGTGCCATGTCATCTGCTGGTGTTAGTCCACTGTGTGGTCCAAGGTCAGCGCAGCCATCTACCAGAAAGTTCTAGAGCACTTTGTGCTTCTCTCTGCTGACCAGCTTTATGGAGATGCAGATTTCATTTTCCATCAGGACTTGGCACCTGCACACACTTCCAAAGGTACCAGTACCTGGTTTAAGGACCATGGTATCCCTGTGCTTGATTGGCCAGCAAACTCGCCTGACCTAAAACCCATAGAGATTCTATAGGGTATTGTGAAAAGGAAGATGCGAGACAACAGACCCAAACACACAGAAGAGCTGAAGGCCACTATCAGAGCAACCTGGTCTTCCATAACACCTCAGCAGTGCCACAGACTGATTGCCTTCATGCCACGCCGCATTGCTGCAGCAATTCATGCAAAAGGAGCCCCAACCAAGTATTGAGTGCTGTACATGTTCATACTTTTCAGTAGTCCAACATTTCTGTGTTAAAAATCCTTTTTTCTATCGGTCTACAGTAATATTCTAATTTTCTGAGATACTGAATTTTGGGTTTTCATAAGCTGTAAGTTATAATCATCAAATTTAAAATAAATAATCACTTGAAATATATCAGTCTGTGTGAAATGAATCTATATAAAATATGAGTTTCACTTTTTGAAGAGAATTACTGAAATAAATCAACTTTTCGATGATATTCTAATATATTGAGATGCACCTGTATATATATATATATATATATATATATATATATATATATATAGGATATATATATATATATAAAATATATTTCAGACAGGAAACTCTCAGAATTAGTAAATAAGATTTTATTAATGTAAGTACAAGGTAGTATGTTTGGTCATGGCGCCCTAGATCTGCTCAAGCTGCTGCTGCAAGTTAAAGCTGCAAAACTGCAACTGAAGCTGCATAAAATACAATTTACACTGTAAATTGCTGCCACAATAAATAAGACAAGCAGGAATTAACGAAAATCCCCCTTTAACTATAAGCAGATCTAGACAGGTGGAGCTGGGGAGGAGGAGGGAGCAAATTAGCGACGTCATAGCTCAAGAGCTGGGTGAATCTGGCCTGGAGACCGGAGGATTTAAACTAGCGCGGGCGTATGGGAGCAAGGTGATTGGATAGGTTGCGTTGTCACTAATTAGGGGCATCACTTCCGATTTCCTGTATGAACTTGGTCATATGTATAAAAGAGAGAGAGAATAAAACAATACACACATATATATGTTTTTTTCCCTTATTTGTAATATTAAAGTTTACATATGTGTCAAATCTTGTTGTCTCACATGAACTCTTTAGCTGATATGTATCTACTGTAAATGAGTTGGATATTGGCACCACTTCATAGTGGTTGATGTTTCCTGTCCAGTCCCGAGAGCCTAGGCCCCTCACTCACCTCAATGCTACTGATGAGCTCCAGGTAGCGCAGATCCCTCACTCTGATGAAGGCCTTAGGCAGGGGTGGTGAGGAGAGGAGAGGAGAGGAGAGGGAGACAAAAACAAAGGAGGGTGACAAGTAGAGCTTCAAAAGTCAAATTTAAGCAGCTGTTGTTGTTGTTGTTGTTGTTGTTGTTGTTGTTATGGCTTACACTTCTCCTTCTAACAAACACAGGCACAAAGCTTTTTTTTACTCAACTTCGTATACCCTTGTGGAAACAGGAAAGGATCAGTCTGGCATACACACACACACACACACACAAACACACACACACACACCTTCTTAGCTGTGTCAAAATCCAGGCCTTCCAGGGCCTCCGTGGCCAGATCTCTCCAGTCACTATCGGTCACGCCCAAGCAGGCAATCTGATAGGCCTCTTTAAACATCCGCCTCTCCAGGTACTGATACATAGGAGCTGACTGTTCAGAGAGAAGGGTCGAGGACAGGGAACATGGCAATCAGTCATTTCTGTCAAACGAGCTGGGGGACTACATTACATCTGTCAAGAACCCTAAACAGAAGATAAAGTAGCACAGACACAAACAAACAAACAATACACACACACACACACACACACACACACACACACACACACACACACACACACACACACACACACACACACACACACACACACACCTGGGGTACTTCCACAGCTGCCATGGAGTAGACGTGCAAGCAGAAGATCTTGGAGCCGTTGTAGCCAACCACAAAGCCCTGCAGCTTCTGCTGGTGCACAGGGAAGTTACTGGCCTTGATGTTGAGGTAGCCGTTCCCCGAGAAACACAGCATGTCCTCACACTGGGTGTTCCAGGCCACGCTGTTTGCATTGGGCTCCTGTCCATGGGACAGAACAAGAGAGAGAACAGAGAGAGAAAGACAGAGAGAATAAGTGTGAAAGAGTCAGACATGTCCCATGATCCATCAACTCCTCAACATGGAGTAGAGCATAGCTGCCAACCCTGAATGTGATCTCTGATGAGTCTAAACCAATTACCAAAGGTAGCAGGCCTACAGACAGAAAACAACATCCCTAGTGCAATGACCAAACATGAATATGTGACAGCATCCAGCTGCATGGAGGATCCCGAGGGACCCTACCCTCATAGATAATTCAGACACCAGCTGATTAATGAAGCAAAATCATGTTTACAATGAACGGCTGTTTCTTGGTTTCAGCAAGTTATTTCTTCAAAGTGAAGGGGGAAAAAATACGTACCTTTCAGTGGCAATACTTCCAGGAACTGAAATCATACCTTAATCCCACACACACAACACACACACACAGTTTCCCTGTTTCCAGCACCCAAAATTATCGGACTTACGCCCACGCCCCGTGTGTAAGGCCCTGACCTGGAAGAGCAGCTCTTTGGTGTTGATGTCATAGACCAGGCAGGTGTTGTGCTCGTCCACCACGGCCAGCCTGCTGCGCGAGGCGCTCATGTCCAGGCACCGCACAGACGTATTCTGCTTCAGCAGCGTTATGGCAAACGGGTTGTCCACAAAGATCTTCAAAATCTGCACACACACACACACACACACACACACACACACACACACACACACACACACACAAAAACACACACAGACACACACCCACCAGCTTTAGCTCCAACTCTGTAAGAGGACTGTAAGACAATTTACTGACTGCTCTCTCCCGGTTTCCACACACCTCAGCAACTAATTTAGCCTGGTTGTGCATCTGGTACGGCGTGTGTCTGTGTTAGATATGTATTTCTGATGTGTACCCATGTACCAGTGTACCAATAATGAAAATGATCATTAGCATATTAATACAATTATGCTGATGGGAAATTATGAATTCATTCAAGATGCTGTGTGACTGTAGATGAGTGATACTGTAAGCATTTGCTTTGTGACTGTAAATCAGTGTATATTGTATGAAGATGCTGTTCAATGATCTATGATGCAGCGAGAAAAAGGTGTAGAGTGTGAAGTTAACATTCACATCAACAGAGTGTGGGACTCACAGAACCATTCTTCAGACCCACTAGAAGCCCCTCCCTCCCTGGCGGGCCGCCAATCACTTTGATGTAGCGAATCAGAGACTCCATCAACCACTCTCTTTCTTTCACATTGGTGAAGGAGAGACACTGAAGCCTCTTCTCCTAAATTGACACCAAGATAACAACAAATAACACCCATTAGCCTGCACACATCACATTCTTGACAAACACATACAGACCTGATTGGAGCTGACAAGAGGGTGAGGCGCAGTTCAGCACTAATAAGAGGAAAAGGTGATTGGTGGTCAGACGCTAGATTCTGCTCACAGTCATGATTGTGTGACCACAAGGCATTCAGCAGGCAACGACCACACAAAACCCCTTTAGCTAAATCCTCTTACATTACAACACACATACACACACATGCATGCACACAGACGCAGAGACCTACAAACACAAACACACACACACACACAAACACACACATGAACTTACGCACACACAAACACACACGTACAGACCAACAAACACACACACACGCACGTTTGCATATGCGCACGCACACACACACGCAGACACACACACACACACACACAAACACACACAAAACCCCAACATGGTGTGAGCTGATGGGAAACAGGCAGGGCAGACCTTAGCTTGTGGAGGAAACACAAAACATCTGCCATACAGGAAAAAGATTTATAGAGAGCTCAGCATAGTGTTAAACATGCTTTAAGGAAATCCATATTTACACAAATGCACACATCATCTAAAGCGGTCTATCAGAAAAACCGCATACCGCGTGCACATACCGTGTGATGTGAAAATCTAGACTATGGCCTGGTAAGCTTTCCATAATATTCTTTGGCATTAGTTGTGATTTGCATGGATAGTTATTAAGGTTTCTTGTCCATAGAGAGCCAAATACAAAGGATAAAGCTGAAAGACAGTATAATAAATGTCTTTTGAGTAGATCCTGCACCAGCCTCAAGAAACTTGACACACACCTTTAGCTCCACTTAAGCTACTTTCCAAAAAAACACACTTCAACAACAACAACCCAAAAACTCCGCTAAAGGAAGGCAATAACTCCAGCCCACAAAATCATAATGACCATCCGAGAGGGCTGGATAAGGGGCAAACTACACCTCCTCTCTCTCCACAACTGAAATTCCCAGACAGGCCCAGCAGAGGGCGCTGTGTATGGACAGAAGTCTGACCTGGCAGAGGATGATGTGGCGGGAGCACACCACCAGCAGGTTGCACTCAAAGCGGCGACTGATCTTCTCCTTAACGCGGTAGTGCATGTCCGACGAGTCGTCAGTGTAACACTCATAGATGAGGATCTTCTCCGGCAGCTGGATGGCCAGGCGGTTCCTGTATATGGCGATTTTCTTCACCAGCTCTCTACATTTTATCCTCACTGGGAGAAAGAGAGTGAGATGTGATGCCCATGGTCAGGCCTTAAGAGTAGAGTGAGGGTACGGTGGCCTGGTGAGTCAGTCTCTACCTTTCTGCTCAGTGATGAGGTGTTGAACAATGACGTCAGTCATGCTGTCTCTGAAGGCGTAGCGATCCTTGTACAGGCCGTGGACTGTGCTAAAGATCAGCTGGAAGAAGGCGATGGTGCCATCCTGACAGCCCACCACCTGCACGCACAAAAAGCAGCCACAGACATTTGCAACATAAAACAGTAATAGTTAGTCACCCAATACAACCATCAAAGCACTTAAAAAGCACCCGCAATCCCCTGCTTTCCTCTATCCCCAACCCCTTTTAAAGGATGGTTCATCAAAAACTGAAATTCATTATCTCTAGACCATCTCAAGCTGACACTCAGTTATAGCACGCTGTTCTCAACAGACTGACTGTCAGACTCAAGGAGGCAAACTCTCACTTCGCCGGCAGCTCTGTCAGCACCAAGCATCTCTCATTTCACATGCTCTCCCGTCTCAACGTCCCCCTCTGCCTTCCCTTCACAGCTTGCCACCCCATATTCAACACTGATTTTGCAACAGTGTAAAAAATCTCACCCAGACATCCTTCCCCCCCTAAATCACCCGATGAATCCCTGACATGTCCGTTTCTATAAATAGGACCCTGTGCATCTGGAGCCCTCATTGCTTCTGAACGCGTTCGTGGATCAGACAAGAGGTGTAAATAATGTGACAACTGAGGTGTGAGACCCCTTTAAGAAAGCAGCCTTGAGGTACAAACACAAAGGCAGGCATATGCATGTGGGCCTCTGTGAACAAATAATCAATTCCAATCTGTTGTTTTTTTTAGTTTCAAACACCCCCGAGCCAGACTGCCAGCCCACCCTGGGTAAGTACTGCCAGCCCACCCTGGGCAGGTACGCACCACATAGTTGGAGTCCGGCTTGACTCGGCAGGTCCACACCCAGGAGTTCTGCTCGCTGATGGGCCCCAGACGCACACCATCTTTGGTGTAGAGAGATGCCTGCTTGTCCGAGCCCCCCATCACTATGTACTCGCCCTTGGAAAAGTAGCTGACGCAGCAGGGGTCATAGTTCAGCAGCCGGTCCTTTCCAATCTGGGGAGAGAGAGAGAGAGAGAGAGAGAGAGAGCAGACAGAAGGGAGAGCTGACTGAGAAAACTTTGGGAAGAGCCCCAGCACCAGGCCCTCAGCCCAGGGCCCAGTACAGCAGGAAGGGGGAACAGAGGACACGGCAGTTAGGACACGTGCTTGGAAGCTGAGGCCAAAGGCAGTAAAACAGAGAGAGAGCGGCGAGGGGAGGACACAATGCTCTAGGTCCTGTCTGAAGACAAGCCCTCCTCAGATCAAAGCCATAAAGCATCCATTTAACTGTCCCAGGGGTGCCTAACCTGAAGACAGAAAGGTGAAAAAATAAGAGAGGTGATCATTCCTCTAAATGGGCTCCATTGTGCAGATACTCGAGGTCTGTTTGCACAAGTCTTATGTCGGAGCTGGCCACTGGTGCATCTGTTTCTCCTCAGCGTAACACAGCTATGGCTGACAGTACCCCCACCCCGAAATAAAACCACTTCGGACAACAATCCTTCTTTTCCCTTTTTTTTCCACAGACACTATTCATAGAGCGCTAATGAAAACCGTCTGGAGTGAGAGGATAGGCAGAGGGGTGGGGGGCTGGGACAGCGCAGAGGACCTAGGCTTTCTATGGAATCCTAATGAGCTGCATATTTACCCATGTAATTACTACATCTCCCATGAATCCCTGGGGGGAAAGCTCAACACGAGTTCCTCGCCACAAGTAAGTCTAACCAGCAGGGACTTCTGAAATGTCTGACGTGGCTTCACAGACCCTGCTACCTCTACTCCCTTTTTTCTCCTTCTCTTTCCTTAATGATGTATTTGTGTTTTTCACTGTTGCTATGACGACAATATGGGTCAATGATGATCAGGGTGAAGGCAAGACAAGAATTCCATGCTCAGCATTCATCTGGAAGTTGAACCTGCAATCTCCATCTCTTAAAGGAAGCCCATTAATCAACAGCTTAGAGTTTCCATTTGATCATAATTCAGGCTTTAAATGTTCAACATCAGGCAATATCAGCATTGAGAAGAACAATTATCTTCAATTATTTCCACTAATGAACAGTCACGAAAATGTGGGTGTAGAAAAAACAGACCTGCTTGCCACTGAGTTGGTAGAAGGACAGTCTCTGTCCCCAGTCTGCCACCGCCAAAATATCATTGTGTTCATCCCTAACACAATCAGATAAAGAAACTGGTTTATCATTCCATCATCATTCCATATATTGAAAACTGTCAATGTTTGACAATATAATTGAGCAGACACAGACACACAAAACATTCATTACAACATGCTTATGTTACATAGTTTATTTGGCCTGCAATAACATCAAGATTGCTTTCTGGGAATGAGATCAGCTCAGACCGTTTACTTTCTGCCATAGCTGGCTAAATGATATAGCACTTTTCTCTATAGCCCCAGATAACGAGAAATCTAAATCAGGTCTATGTACAGCATGCTAAACTACAGCAGCGGCTTGGGAATCCCATCTGTGTGAAAAATGATTAAAACTTCACAATCTATTCAAGCATATTAGGCATGTTAGGCAAGTTTTCCCTCAAGGCATTCTCAAGTAAAGGGCGAGGTTAAAAAACATTAATTCAGAGATATCAAAGTATATTTAGATGCATTTTCCTCAGATTCTGACCCTTCTCTGGGGAGGAATTCTGGTTCATGATTGCCCAAGGCTATGCATCTGGAGAAATAAAACGAATGATATGGTTCTCCAAAATACAAAGAGGGTGAGAAGATGTCCACCCAGTCAGTATAAAGATGGTCTTGTCATCATGGTTAAGCAAGAAGTTCAGGGGGCAAATACAGAAGGAAGGGGGTGTATCTTGTTTGGCTTTTGAATTTCAAACCAGCCAACTTCTACAAATATTGCTGACTCCAACATGATGATTGCTTTATTCTGTTTAATCTTTCACGCAGCATGTTGTGACTGTGGGCAATATGAGTGCCAATGAAGTCAGTCAGCACTGTTCTTTTTCTTTTCTGAAAAAATATTCAATTCTCATACAACATCTTGGATAGATGTCCATTACTTACAACAGTATATACTAAAGCCCTACTATTAAAATAAACTATTTACTTATCTTACTATTTATATATTCAGGTAAATTATGACTTATTATGACTATTGATTGATGATTCTTGCTATAAACAAAATCAAACGCTGGACATGTATTTAATTCTAAAGAAACAATTTAACCCAACAAACTGAAACTACAAATTGTATACCTAAAATTAAATTAAAATGTGAAACAGGTGTCCATTGACAGGATGCTGGGGAGCTCATGGCTAAGTACCTGAGTTGCCCACAGCTCTCCACCTCTGGCAGCAGCAGATCCTCATCTGCCTCCGGCCCTGCTCTTTCTGCCTGGCCCTCCTCTGTCATATTGCCTGCCTCCCTGCAGCTCTCTGGCCTGTCCAACCTCCTGCTGTCTCCCCTGTCCTCCAGTAGGAGACCCAGGGCCTCCAGCTCTTCCTCTGACAGGCAGCTCCCTTCCTCTACAGCCTCGTGGTCCACCTCGTCCCACTTGGTGAAGGCAGTCCACTTTTTCCAGTCACTGCCAGGGGATCCAGCTTACAACTATTGCCTGCACTCTGGCTCCATATCAACATCACTCAATCATCACTTTCATTTCCTATAGCTTAACTTCACTTACCCACGCCTGTGCATGTTTTTTTACATTATATCATGTCTGCGGCTAAGGGATCTATCTGCGATGTAACAGCCCCCCCTATTGGCCATTAGTACTAAATGTCACCAGTAAGTGCCTGTGTTGTCTCTGGCATTTCCTGAAGCCTGCCCCCGCCATTCCCATGATCTGTGCATGTTATCTCCTCTCCTTGACTCTCTCCTTCATACACTATTGACCTGGCTTTTCACCAAGCTGTGGCTCTTACGTTCCTACCGACATGACAAGACTATTTCAGATATGTGATAACATGAGCACTCAGTCTACTTACGTTTGTGAGGGCTTGTGTGTATGTGTGTGTGTGTGTGTGTGTGTGTTTACACTACATGAGTGATAGAAATGGATAGGGTTACGGTGACCATAGCACAGAAGAGTGCTGTGTGTGTTAGATCTAGTGATGTCATACTTTGAGGGGTTCCAGGCTATGGACCAGATGGGAGAGGAAGATCCGCCTGGCCTCTCAATCTTCACTTTCTCCTCCCCGTTCTTGTTGCGGATGCTCACAACCCCGTTCATCATGCCCAGAGCCAGGTATTGTCCATCATTCGTCCAGCTGCACCATGCACACACACACACACACACACACACACACACACACACACACACACACACACACACACACACACACACACACACACACACACAAACACACACACACACAAACAAAACAATTCTAAGTGAACATTCTGCTAACATTTATCACACCCAGCAATTTGGAGGAACTTTTCTCTGTCAAACCCCAAAGTAAGTATTTGATTCTCTATGTTGGTGGAAATATTAGGTATGAGGTATAATGGGTAATACAAAAAATAAAAAAAACCTTAATAAGAGACACTTTACACTAGACCAGAACAGATACCGGTATGTAAATCTCATTCGTTCAATTGCATATTTATGAAGCTCATACACTTAACCCTGGTCTAGTCTGACAAAATAGAGCTTCAGCATTTTGTGTCGAGAGAACAAAGTCTGAAGACAAATATTGATATTGAATCATGGCAAAAAACAATGCAAATAAGACTGCCCCCCCCCCCCCTTGAAGGCTCACAAAAAAGATCTCTCACATTTATTACCCAACAACGTATGTATAGTTGGTATAGTGTGGAATGTTTCAAATGCACAAAACATATGTCAAAAACAATATGTCTCCAGACATATATTGTAATATACTATGGACTAGTCACACTAATGCTCTTAGAGGAATCAATCAGACACACTGTTCCAGGCACATCATGACAACATACCCACAGCATGTGATTTTGCTGCTGACTTTGTGCTTGGACACCGACTTTTGCTCTGGGGACCACAGACCTACCGAAAACAAAACAAATTTACAAAGAATTCCGGAGAAAAAGATCATGCCCAGATTATACATAAGGATGGTTTTACACATGTTTGCAAACTTCAAATTACAGTTTTTTACAATCGGACACACACTAAAATCAAAAGTGTAACACAATTATCAAAACCTTCACTCAAGGAGCAAAACAACGGCTCAGATCTGCACAACTATAAGCACATTTAAACATCACACTTTTTGCGAAACCATACACACAAGTGATTTGCAAAGCACTAAACACACTTTTATGCTTTAGACACAGACGTATATCAAGAGGTCACTTCCTTGCAATTCCAAAACACTCTGTCAAGTTACCACACCTACGAGCCGGTCAAATAAACACAGCCATCAAGTGCCCAAGCACATGATTGCTTAATTGTAGACACAACAAACAGGTTTAAGCACTATAGAAATGCAGCAGATGAGTAACTGTAATCTGTCTTCAACCAAAATGGAAGGAGTCAAAAGAAGAAGAGTGAGGGTGAGAGGGGGAATCCACAGAGGAGGAGAAGGAGGAAGAGGCCGAGGCCATGCCATGAGGCTGAGGTCAAGGTGGAAGTAGAGGAAGAGGAAGACCTGTAGCAGGAGGAAAATGTGCTCAAAGAAGAAGACCAAATGTATCAAATACAGTAAACTTGAAAGGAGGACAGGCCCATATTCACGCAAGAACAAGATATAGAGATCATAAACATGCTTTTGGCAAATACGTAATGCTATCAGGCTCAGAGAAATTCAAGCAAACATTATCGGTGACCATGCCATTTTCAATACAGTAATATCCATCAGGTCTCTCAGTCAACACTGGCGACACTGACAAATCTGTACATTTTACTGTAAATGGAATTATAACCTGTATTGGAAACATCTTTTCACCTTTGTCTGATATTTGCTGAGCTTACAGTGTTATGCACACTACTGAAGTAGCATGAAAACTGGGACATGTTTTGTTGTGATTCTCCATGTTGACATGTTGACTGATTTGGGTATATGGAGAGAATTACGTAAATAATATTTTTATCAGCATTGGTCTTGGGTAGTGTTTTTACTGTATTGTGTATTTTCACTTTCTCTGTGTACTTCACTTACACTACTCTAATCACTGAAAAGTAGTATTGCTAAAAGTGTTTTAGGTTTATAACAGAAGTGTGTAAGTGGTACAAACAGAATTCAGTATATGCAATGTGTGTGTTTCATATGGTAACAAAATATGGTTTTGTTAAATGAGTGTATAGATTTTACAAGAGTGTTTCATTTTGCAATGGATCTGATGTTTTTGCTCATTGGGTGTGTGGTTGTGCTTATTGTGTGAGGCGATTGAAAAGCAAAACAAAGCAGTAAAAATTGTGTGTATTCGATCGTAAAAAACTGTAACTGTAATACTCAAATTTATTTTCTCAGATTTCAGACATAATTAAAAAAAACATTCAGGGCAAATAAAGCCAATTTCTGGATATTACTGGTCTGTTTAGCAAGAACCATGGTTAAGCTCCTGCCAGGGAGAGAAGCCCTTTGAGGAAACTGCTCACCAAAATCTCCTGAGGAACAGGAGGCCAACTGATGAGTGACAGGGTTGTACGCCACACACTGAATGGAGTCATTATGTCTGAGAGACAAAAAGTTATACACAGGCAGAGCAAAATCAATTAAAGTTCATGACTCAAGTTCAATGATGATTCCACACCTGTTACACTTTCCTTCAATCTAAACAGTTCAAGAATATACTGAGACTTGAGTCTATCATTCATTGGTATTTGCTTTAAAGGGGTGAAATGGCTAAAAGTACTAAGTAACAATAACAGACTAATATTAGTAATAAAATATAATAACCTACTTAAAGAATACATGCAAATTATAAACTGAATGCTATATAGTGAAAGCAAAAAACTACTACAATGGCACATGAACATCACAGATTAAAAGAGAATTAAAGTATAACTAAGTGCTATACGGGGTGTAAACTTTCACAGGTGGAGCAGCCTTACGTATATTTAAGAATTCCCTCCAGTTTTGATGTCCAGATGATGATGCTCTTGTCAGCAGAGCCTGAAGCAAACCGCTTTCCTACATGAAAAACAAGTCATCAAGTCAGAACAAAAACAGGCTACAAGACGCGGAGGAAAGGGAGTACTAATTTAAATTCTGAAAGTGCAATCTTAAATGAATGTTTAGGTGATGCTCACCATCTTTAGCATAGGCAACACAGTAGACAGTGTCCTTGTGCCCTTTCAGAGGCTGTATCAAGGTACCATCAGAAGTGTCATATACCTGAATAAAGTGAAGTGTCGATGAGAACACGTCGAAGTTTATAAAACTGATAAATGTGACTATGAAAGTCGTGCCTCAATGAGCAATTTTGAATAATGAGCATCACTAACCAACACCCTGTTTCCTGCAGCAACAATTAGTTGAGTGCCATCCGGTTTGAAGGCTATATCATAGATACTGGAGGAGGGAGAGATGTATACAGAGATGTATATAGAACAGCAATCTATCTTAATGTGCACACTTTTCTAAAGGCGGTTTGTTACAATACAGCAGAAGACATTAACCTATATAAAACAACATAACATAGCATATGTGACATTATTTAAATTTCGTTCGGGTTTCTTAACAAGATACATTGAATTGGATGATAATATATATATATATATATATATATATATATATATATATATTTAAACAATTTCCCAATGTGTGTGCTGGCAAATTCAAGATGCCAGTAATTTAGCAGCTAACGTTTGGTAGCTAGCTCACATTGTTCATCACAGCCATTTGTAACCAGTAATGTATCTACAAAAGAAGACCTAACAATATCATTTAATTAGATACAGAATCAGATTTGGCCAATACCAAGTTTGTGTGTGGGTCAAAACATCTTGTTGGTTTTTCATCCATTAAATAAAGCATCCTGCTAAGTTAGCTTCCATATTGGCAAATCCTCTAATAGTTTACATAGTAACCGCCGTTGCTATCCACCTTCACATCAACTATAACGTTATCTAGCTAACTGTGGTTAACCACACGAAATTGTACGATTCCAGTAAAAGAGTAGTGTTCATACCATTGCTCGACCTTGTCGCGGTCGTGTACTTTATCTATCCATGTTGGAACCGCTCTCATAGTTTTTGTTTTAAAATCCTGGCTAGATTGAAAAATACTCGCCAGTAAAGATAAACTGTAGTGCTCCTGATACAGAGGTAACTATGCTAACTAGTTAGCTTGCAAAGTGGCTTGTTTACATGACAGCGAAGCGAGCATGCGCGCCAGCAGCCGCATCCCTAGCCCATGCGCATAGGAAGTGGAGCAGTAAGATTGTTGACTGTGAGTGTGACCCATGCAAGCAAGAACTTGTTCAACTTACATTTACTTTATTCTCCAGTGATGTTACCAACGTAAAAATCGCGAATGCCTGACATGCCCTAACATTTACGTCTGGAGTGAGATGCATGAGAAATGCAGAAGAAACACATTCTGAGGTCATAGTGTAGAAAGGCTCTGTCTTCTTCTGCTTTTGCTGCAGTAGGCTGTGCTTTACAATAGCTGAATGGAATTACAATCAAATGATTGTGACTGCAAGGGTGACCGCTTACGAAACCCTGAAATCAAACGCGAAGGAGCGTTTTATGCCTAAAGCTGAGGTAAAAAACCCTGATGTCATTCTACCACTGGGCTGGACCCGAGAAGTGAGACAGCGCAAATCAGGGAAAACTGCCGGGAAAACGGATGTCTATATCATTAGGTATGGGTATGTCTTGGTGCCATAGTCAGTTTGTCTTATATTCATGTTTTCACTGAAATCTGTATTACTCACAAATACATGTGGAGTGGGATGTGAGAGTCTGCACTCTAGCGTCTAAAATGTGAAATAGGCTAGCCTACTCTAAATAATGACTGTACTCATGTGTAGAATATTTTGGTTATTATGTTGCTGTAGTCCACAGGGGAAGCGCTTTAGGTCCAGGGCATCTTTGCACGAGTACCTGCTCTCGCAGGAGGACAGTGGATATCTCTCAGTGAGTGACTTTAATTTTGCGATATCTGTGACTGAGCGAAACCCAGCACCATCAGGGAGACAAAGGGGGACCCGTACTAGAAAACGGCAAAGTTGTGAACAACTCAATGGAGCCTCCCAATATTTCTTTTCTGAGCTGAACAGTTCAGCACCACAGACACAAGAGGTGTATGCGATGGAGAGTCACAGAGAAGAGGAGAACTGCACAGAAGTGGCAGAGAAGAGGCTCAAAGATAAAGGTAGGGATCCGTGTGATGATGACAACTTGGAAAAGACTGATGGTATCGAGACCTCAGTACCAAGCTTGAGTATTCAGTCTCCGTCTGAGATTGAAGGAGAGGAGGTAGGTGCAGATGAACAGGAGAGGAAGGGGTCAAGAGAAGAACAAAATGTTGAATCCCATGAGGAAAAAGAACAGAATATCAGCAAGGGACAAACTGATGAGCAGACTGAAGGGGTGGAGATGCTACAAGTCCTCTCACAGAGCGCTGGAGAATTAGAATGCCACTCACCTATCAGGAGCAGCAGTGAGCATTTCCTTTACACACCAATCATTTCAAAATAAAAACAAATTAACATAAATTGACTGAAACTAATCCAAATGCTGTTTTCAATATCACTTTCTTATCAGTGAGATGTTATGTGTGTTTCTCTGTTGTTTTCTGCTCAGAAGCCAGTCTGACTGGGGAGAAACGCAAGACAAGTCCTTACTTCAGTGCAAAGTCCATTAGGAATTGTAAGAGATCTTTTAGCTTAGTACATACTTTCACACACTTATATAGGACACTCATGACAATATTAGCTGTGGCATCAATTCTCACATAAATCATGGATGTAAAATGTGTGAGTGTGTAAATAAATGAAGCTAATAAAACAGAGGAAAAGACATGCCATTTCTGTTTCGTTAAGGCCCGAGCCCCAGGCGGAAAGGGTTCAGAAAGTGGACCCCTCCTCGTTCACCATTCAAACTCGTACAAGAAACCCTCTTCCATGACCCATGGAAACTTTTGGTGGCAACAATTTTCCTCAATAAGACTAGTGGTAAACTTAAATACATATAATAACATGTGCAATGTGTAATAATGAAATGTGTTTTAATGTAATTACATGCTGAAATGTTCTGTGGTGAGTTGCCCATTCTCTGTTACTGCATGCGTTGAATGCTGAATTCCATTGCCATGCATCCCAGTTTTGATCTCTGTATCATCATTGCCATTTTTGAAAAAGGCGTCCTGTGTGTGCAGGTAAGATGGCATTGCCAGTGCTGTGGCAGTTTTTTGACCGTTTCCCATCTGCAGAGGTAACACAGAGGAGTGACTGGAAAGTTCTGGCTGATCTGCTGCAGCCACTGGGCCTTAACACACTTCGAGCCAAAACCTTAATCCGGTTCTCTGGTGAGATTATGCATTTAGAACCTAATTTAAAATCAAATGTACTGAGATCAGTTATGTACTCAAAACATGAGAGCGATCAGTTGTCTTTTCAATGCTTCACAGATCTCAATGGAACACAGCATAATTCCAATTAGCTCTCTGTTGAGCACCAAACTATAACTCCAAACCTTAAAGCCAAAGGTCTGTTTTGATCTGCTGTACGTGTAAAATATGTGTTTCCTTCAGGATAGCTTGTGTGTTCTTAGATGCCTTTATTTTGACTTTCCCCATTCTGATTTTTGTGGTCATGCCATCAAATGACCTGAACTGGAATAGAGGCAGCTTCCCCACCTTGTGTTAATGTTCTAACTTGTCTCCTTCTCAGATGAGTACCTTTCCAAGCAGTGGAGGTATCCCATTGAGCTGCATGGAATTGGCAAGTACGGCAATGACTCGTACCGCATCTTTTGTGTGGAGGAGTGGAAAAAGGTGAGAGAAGCACATCTTAACACATGCATGCTTAACAAACCGCCATCTAGTGAGTAAAGGAAATATGTGATGGACTGAATAACCATGTTGTTGCAGGTGACTCCTGATGATCACAAGCTGAATGACTATCATGCATGGCTTTGGGAAAACCACACCGCCTTGGGACTCTGAAACGGCCCCCTTGTGCTTGCTGGTTTACATACAATCATGGCTATATTTGTTTTACCTTTACCATTCATTTTAGAATTAAAAAGTTTTAAAAACTAACATTGCAAAAATGAAATTACAAATGTGAATCATGGTGTAGTATGATTGATTTCTTGTCTCCTCATTTTGTATTATTTATAATTCCTTCCTAAACTGTGGAGGTTTGCTGAAGGGTGAAGGGTAATAGTGAATAAATCATTTTACATCCTGCAGAAGCTGTTCTTGCACGCAAGAAGCACAGTCAATATCTTCCTGCGGTCTTAGTGGTTAACCATCTATATATCACAAGCAGTTAGGGAACAAAAATATTAGTGAATGGATGACATTGAGTAGCACATTATGATAAAGTGTGCCACTGGAGAAAATAAAAGCAGTCACAACATAGACATAAAACAATAATGCACTATTTAATAGCATTTTTATTCAACATAATTGAGTTACAAGCAGGTTGTATAATTATAATTGTGAATGGACAATACATGTTTGCGTATGAATGGGTCTATTTAAAATTTTCTCTGAAGAAAACATATGAACGGCGCACCACATACACATATTTGAGTGTGCACAATTTGAAGATGAGGTCCACTGCCTTTTGTAAAAGTGATGTAGAAATTAAAACAATTTGTCACTTCAGCAAATAAAAGGAACCACCTTGTTAAAAATGTTTGTAACCAGATATGTGTGATTTCATTTGATAATAATGTTTTGAAGAGAGTCTGAAGGGGTTATTGTCTTTACACAAACACAATGCCAGGTGTAGGTCAATAAATGAAATCATAGGATTTTATAAATGTCAAAAATCCTTTACAACCCCAACTGGAATGTATTTTGTGGAATATACATGAGCCGTGATTGAGATTGTGCTAAAATGTTCAAAGATCTGCCAGGCTATTATGAGGCATCAGATATTGATAAAAAAGAGTTTTGAATAATGACTCAGAACAATGTTTATTCATGCAGACACAATATGTACAAGATAGCACATGTTCCAGTATATAAATTATTGAAGTTCTAATTATGTCAATTCTAATCATTTTGTCCATTTTAAACATTAATATTGACAGCATTTGGGAGTATTTACACAGAACAAAGACGGTATCATTTCTGAGGTCACTTGAAACATCCTCTTTCCTCTAACGTTTTGAGCTCTTGCCTTTCCCATAATGCACTCTGATTTATCAAACCTCTCTCAAAAAACTTTCGCTCCATACGTACACAAAGTTCAACCACTGAACACCTTTGCTGGTGTCCTAAAATACAAAAATAAGAGTCTCCTGAACACAGAATAATACTTCATGTAAAACAGCAAGGCGCACTAACATGGTTCAGTTTGAGGGAAGTCCCACCCCCCACCAACACCACCCTAACAGAAACCCTCGACACCAGTCCTCAAGTGAACCACATCAGTGTGTGAAGTGACATTATCCAGAACGCCAGTGGAAACTCAAAAGAAAATTCAGAGTGTATCCATCCAGTTTGTATTTCAGAATAGTCTCTCCTATGATTCTAATGCAAAGGGAAAACCAGAGCTTGGGTCGGGCAAGCATACAGTATTCACACAGCAATACTTCAACTACACTCTTCATCACACTGAGGACCAAACACTGATATCATTGACAGAAAGCATGGCGCTTCCAACAAGGCAGGAAAGAACATATGAAAACTTCTCATATCAATATGTGATGCGTGATCATTTGGATGGACCCATGTCTCTGTGGGAAATGCATCATCATCACCATGGGCAAATCCAAGCAGGCTGGCCCACGATGATGACATCATGATGATATGAGGTGTCAGCAGATGAGAATGTAGTTAAGGCCAGGAGGCATTTTGGTATTTTAGAGCTATGTGTGTGTGTGTGCGTGTGCATGTGTACATGTGTGAGTGAGTGAAGAACACCTGTGATTGATACTTTTCTATGTGCTCCACACATACACAGTCATGTGTTCACATGCACACGTACACACACACACACACATACACACACAGGAAAGTTTTCACATGGGACCCATGAGAGACTTCAGAAAATGCCAACAGTTTACATAGTTGTTGAGTCCAAGACTTGCAGAGGGAACAGATGCTTTAAGTGTAATATCCTCTTGGGGGATTGCATTTACCCCAAACATATCTAAACTAAGCAATGGAAAACACAGCCTATCATGCAGGATGTCACTATTTCAGTCCTGTCAAATCCATACAAAGTACTGGTCTTTTGACATCCACATACCCTGGGTATTGTGATATTGCTAATATATTAATCATGTTTTATGAGATACTCTTTGCCAGTGTTTGTGTATACATGGAATTAGTCTTTTAAAATGCAGTTTGTGGAAAAGTGAAAGTTTGTGCAAACATTTTGTGTATTTTCAATCTGGACATAACATCCAGGAAAAGGTGCTAATATGAATGAGGGAAACAGCACACTTCCAAAAGCAGAGCATGTGCTAGGAACTAGCATCATTACTAAATTTGTTTTGTGACTCCTGGGAAGATTGCAGATGAGTTACTGTCTATGAGGTTGTAACATGTTTAAGATCTCATTTAGGTGATGTGAGAGCAGTAGACTACAGCAACAGATCATGTGTGACCAACGCACCATCTGAGTATCCATAGCTTGTGACGGCTACTCATCTACACATTACACAGACCTCAGAACAGTTCCCCAAGCCCTCTTTTCACCCTCATTAATAAACACAGATTGTTCCATATCAACACTAAACCAGAAACAATTCCCTTCCCTTCATGTTGACTTGATATGTCATTTGAGGGGGTTGCCCTTTAATCATACTTGAAGCCCAACTCTTCCTAAAACTTTCATTCCAGCACACTAACCCCTAATCTTGCTGCTATCTAACCATACTGTCAACCCTGTGCTTGACCCTGATAATCAGTTGTGGTGGAAGGAAATGGGCAAAGTGAAGAGGCAGGCGTTATTTTGTGTTTCACTTTCACAAAACATTCAAGTGTAAAAACAAACAAGCATGCTAAAGGACTAGCTGTACGAAAAACTGTGTGCTCAAGGGCTATATCTCTACAGAGTGTGAGCTAGGGGCTTCATGATTATTACAGTCTTGTGAGGATTTATGGTGGAGACGCAGGAGATGAGAGCTATTCAATGAAAGCAGCTTCTCAGAGAATATTTATAAACCAACCCAGCCTCCAATCAGGCCTGCAACTCCTTCTGAGAAACTCACACTGACACCCTGAACACAGGGCAGGCTCTGCGCTCTACCAGGACCATCTCTGATTGCCATCCAACTGCAGGCCTCCATCACTGTGCTCCACAGCTCTGCCCTCCCCCCCTCAGCCAGTGCTCTCTTCCTGCTCCTCGCGGATGCGCTGCTCCCAGGCCGCTCGATGAAGCTCGCGCTGAGTGTGCGGAGGAGGAAAGATCCTGCGGGGCAGCGGCACAGGCTGGATGCCTCCGCTCCCACACTCCTCCTCACTCACTACCCCGGCCCCCCCCACCACACGCATGCAGGGCTTCGGGGGCGGCGTAGGGGCGCCAGACCGGCGTAAGAAGGTGGCGCTGGCGTGCGGCAGCTCCGGACACAAGGGCCGGGAGGCGCAGGAGGGGTCCTGCAGGCTGTCGGGCTCAGAACCGGCGTGGCTGTGGGGGTAGTGAGGGTGGTCCTGGGAAGGGCCGTAGTGCACGTGCAGGTAGGCAGCGGGCGGGGCAGGCTCTTCTGGGCTCCAGTAGTGAGTGGACGGGATGTGAGGGGCTTGGTCCAGTTGCTCAGGCCGGCTCGGCGGATCTGAGTGGCTGAAAATGCTCTCACTCAAGGAGGAGACCCCACTGCTGGCACTGCCTGACAGGGTGGAGTTACTGCCTCCCAGTACTGACAGTGGACTGGGCGGAGAGCCAGGGATGGGATGCAGAGGAGACTGAGAGACACAAGAGAGAGAGAGACAGAGAGAGAGAGAGAGTGAGTTGACTTGCTATGTCTTTCTGTAGATTTTTGTGATACAAGTCTGAACACATTCAGCCTACCTTTCTAATAGAGCGCATCGGTAGAGCTGGGGGAATATCGTTCATATGTTGTTGAAAAGCATCAAAGTGCATCAGGAAGTGACCTAAAAAAGACATGTTACATATTAAGACAGGAAATGGAACTCAAAATCATAATAAAGTTTCTTTAGACTGTGGATGCTAGTACAAACTTCTCAATAGAAGAAAAGTGTCTGGTTCCAACCAAGAGCGACCCAAATAATCAGAAACAATCAGGTCAACATATGGGTGAACCTCTGTGCTTTGCATCTTTTCTCTGACTGACGTGATTCTATCTCATCCAAGCATATGCAACAACAG
>NC_137916.1:16066455-16068955 GCF_963457725.1 Sprattus sprattus
ACAAATTCCAAATTACCCCGATTTAATTTTTCAGAAAACAAAACCGCTATAAAGACAATTCTTTTTTTTATTTTCAATGAAGAGCATTCTGATTGTCCTACCCATATAGCAGTTGACTTTGATTGGATGGGGATGGGATCAGTTCTATTTCTTCAATTCGTTCCTCATCCTGCTCACCAGAGTAACCCACCTGTTTAAAGTTGCCATTCTTCCGCTGCTCCCAGTTCATCATGTCATGAAAGATGGGGATGATGATGTTGCGGACCTCGGTCTGAGGGACAAGAGCCACACCAAGGAAGGGCCCCATCATTCCGGGCGTGAAGTGCTGCTTATCATCTCCTGAGGCAAACGCATGTGGGGATGGAATAAGGTAATACTTAATAAAGCACACTCTATAAAACAGATAGTATGGAATGAGTGCATACCTTATATAGCACACTCTACAAAACAGATAGTACACTCCTTATTTGCTTTCTATTAACTCTGAATTGGAAGTAGTGAAATATCCCTGTTACAAAGCATACGTCTTAGGGAACTAGTGTATCTATGATGCTATATGATGCTATGTTTTGTACACTTCCAGACTGCCACCAATAAAAAGTATATTAAAAATATAAAGGACCTGCTCATTGTGAACATTTTGTTATGGGGTGTAAGCATCACTGAAGCAGTGAATGAAACAGAACCACCTCATCCTGCCCAAGTATCTGAACAGCAGTTGAACTGCAAACCAGGTACTTTCACAAACACAGTGAGGGATAACCAACAACCAGCTTTCTGTAACCATATACTCTTCACACCGTATATACCATTGAGGGAGGTTGATGGGTATTTGTGTCTCTCACCTAATTTCTGCCACATGCTGAACAGCTCAAAGGCCATTGTCACCCTCATGTCTCCATACCTAAAACACAGATTACCACAGATTATCACAGATTACACAGATTAAAACCTTTATGGACTGTGTGTATGTGTTTGTGGCTGTGGGTTCATGTGCATTTCTGTGTACATGTGCTTGCGCATGTGTGTGTGTGTGTTTGTGCGTGTGTGTGTGTGTGTGTGTGTGTGTGTGTGTGTGTGTGTGTGTGTGTGTGTGTGTGTGTGTTTGTGTCTGTGCGTGCGTGCGTGCTTGCGTGCATGCTTGCGTGTGTGCTTGCGTGCGTGTGTGCGTGCATGTGTGTGTGTGTGTGTGTGTTTGTGTGTGTGCGTGTGTGTGTGGACATGATCATACTTGTCCAACACTCTTTTCCTCTTGAGTGGGCTAAGGGACTCCAACTGAAGACTCGGTTGACTGATAAACAATACAGTCAGACTGAAGAAGGAGTTCCACACCTATGAAAGTCAACAAATATCACAATCCAAAGTTACCGATCGACACCACTCACACACACACAAAAATGCAAGACGCATGGTCTCTCACTTATAAAGGGAAAAAGCTTTCTATCATCTTCCAACTAATGGCAATGGACAATAAGGTCAGATATTACTAAATATATATCTAGACATTAAATTATATAATTAATAACTCATTAAAGACAGCTGTGTACATTTTTGGCCAAAAAATAAGTAAACCCGAAGAGCTAAAAAGACTGACGTGTATTATTGTAATAAACATGACATATTTGTGAGGACTCCATGAATATGTGATAGGCTTGAGCTTTGCATCTGTGCGAATTCTCTTTTTTTGCTCTCGCTCGGCTTACTGAACCCTAGCATTGACAGGGACTCTAGCATTGACAGGGACTCTTCCTCCCGTTAAGCTGCAGCAGTGCTGACTCCACTTTTTACCTTGAAATCAAAATCTGGGTCAGAGAAGTTCTTCTGCAGTGCCGGAGAAAGGTGCTGGGTTGTCGTGACAATTATGCTGCAGTGGGAGAGATATTTCAATAAATTACCTTAGCTTGCAATTATAGCAATATTGACAGCTCCTGATACCAATAATATGTGAGTTACCTTTAATACATTGGTTATTTATAATAAGTGTGGAACATAGAGGTTTGGCAGAATACAAATTTAGATCAACGGAAGTCCCAGTAGTGACGTGACAGTATTAACAGTGGTGATGCACATTTTAACTGCCAATGGGATACTGTTATCTTGTGTGGATTGGAGCATGTGTGTGTGTGTGTGTGTGTGTTTCTGTTTCTTGTATTTGTGTGCATGTTTGCTTACTGGCTGGTGAGGAGTCGCATGACGCTCCAATCTTTGGGAAAGATGGTGAGCTTCATCAGGTTCCGGAACACACAGAAGATCTTCAGGAGGAATTCCTGACAACAGAACAGTCCAAATAAGTGACACGTGTATGTGTGTGCAGTGGCGTAGCTATAGGGGGTGCAGCAGGTGTGGTCACTCGTGGCCAGGCACATAGACATATTTATGTCTATTGTCGGTCCCCCCAGTACTGCATCTGACAATAGTCTCAGAGCCTAATTTTCACTGCTCAAATACGCTTGTGTTCAGAGATAAACTGGTATTACTCTGCAGCTAGTGCTAATTCTAT
>NC_137916.1:16076455-16233694 GCF_963457725.1 Sprattus sprattus
TGTTCACACACACACACACACACACACACACACACACACACACACACACACACACACACACACACACACACACACATTTGACAATGAAGTAAGTCTGTGCTAATGGCTAGTACAGTGTGTCTGTGTGTGATTGTGTGAGTGTTCACCTGGCATGATGACATCAGGGAAGCCCAGCTTGCGTGCGGTGACAGCTCCCCGGGTGATGATGTGAGGGTTCTCCCTCCGCACCGCCTCCAGTTCCCCACGAAACAGCTGCAGGGAGACTATCAGACCTACACACACAATTAAATACATACAGATATAGACCATGCACGCGCGCACACACACACACACACACACACACACACACACACACAAATACAAACACACAAAATAAGATGTATACACACACATCATATGTGAAGCTATATAATAATAATAATAATATAATAATAATGATAATGCTTACCGTAGTTGGTGCTGGGAGCAGAGTATTTGGTGTTGGACTTGCGGATGATGTTCTCCTGAATCTGGTACCATTCGTTCTCATTATTGCACCTAGTTCGAAATCAAAGCGGGATTAATTTACCCACCACTTTATGCACAGGTGTCCTTAGCTTCATAAAGCTTTAATTTATGTATTAAATGCTAAATGTAATAATTTATACTCTACTATACATACTATATACTATACTGTATTAATTCATTCGCATTTATGTAGGTCAGTCCAACTCACGTGAAGACTTTGATCACAAAGTCCTTCTCCTCCCTTGGGTCTGTGATGGAGGTGAAGACGTCAGTCATTGCCAGCACTCCACAGCCATACGGCCGTCTGTACTGGACATGTGCGGGGCCTTTCTTGGAGTCATTCAGCAACATCCGGCCTAAAAAAACAGGAAATGAAGGAGCGCTAGTGTGATAAGCACTTTTTAAACCCCTACTTCAGAGAGTATTCATCTCTCATTAAATCAGACAAAAGAAATACAAAATAGTTTCCTTTAATTGCACTAAAAGGTATACTTCAAAGACAACAATACACAGACATTGATAGTCAATTGTATCCGTAATATAAAGGAACTGCAAAAGGGATGCAATCAATAGAGGAGAAACAATCCATTTCATGGAGGGTATAAGATGTGTTGTATTGAGTTACAAAAGGATCAGGTTCTCTTGCTTGCGTTAATGGGGAGGTAATCGTCAGTTAGACACAGGAGGCACCAGCAAACACAATCCAATTGAAAATGCTAACTGTAAAATTAGAGAACATTACCAACATGAGACCACGACCACTCTCAGCTCTCTCACCACTCTCAGCTGAGTCCAAGGCCGGGGCTGTACTCACATTTCATGCTTCCCTATATTAACAACAAGTCAGGTAGGCCCATCATCCACAGCCGAGTGGCTTACCTGTTCTAATAATGTGTGCCACAATGTAGAGATCCCGTTTCATGTCCTTACTGCTCAGATCCTGTGAAGGAAACCAGAATTACCACAGAAGGCCTGGGCTTCCTCCCTCATCCTCTCCCACAGAGGCTGAGTAAACGGAGTTAAAGCACTCCTCCCATCAGCTGGGTTGTGGTTAGCCTCCGGGGCTGCATGGTCTGATTTTTCTATTTATGCTTAAACACTGCATCTTGACACAGAATAATTGAGCGTTTTTTCCCTAATCATTATCTTATAAGTTCATTATGATATTTGAAGCCATGAAAAGAAATAGATGGTAATATTTTGTTTACATAAGAAGAGCGTAAAGTGCATCTACAAAGCAGTATCACCCCACAGATAGCTCTAGAATAATGTTAGCAGGCCCACTTACGGTGAAAAGAGCACACAGTCCGTCGGATTTCTCTGGATGCCTCGGCCCGCCGTTTTTATTCAGCTTCACGAGAAATTTCTCACTGAAAGGCGGAACACCCCCATGTTTAAGCAGATGGACCAAAGGCCTCACTTTCAGTCTGAACTACCTCATGCTCCAGATCAGTTCAAGACAGGTGAAGCCGCCATGGTATACCCATCTGAGCGGTAGATGATTAATGCATGCACTACACATGAATATAAAATGGCTGGTCTCAAGCTCAATCGGCAGCAGTCATTGTATTCTCCGTGTAAGTTCAATGGTTCTGTCTGTATGTCTTTCCTACCTGATGCATTTGTTGTCTCGGGCATCATAAAGGCTGAAGAGGACATCTGTGTCCTCACTGATGCTGTTGTACGTGAAGCTCTTGAGGTTCAGAGAAAGGTGGTGCGCCACCGGGGCACGGACGGGTTCACCATGACGCTTGTGAGGTTCTCCCTGAACGAGGTTATCAACCAGCTAGTGGTTAATGAGCTTACGAATGATTAGTCTCTCAAAATGAAATACATTTAAAAGTAATTAAATAGTACACATGTGGCAAAAATATACAAATATACAAAATTTGATACAAGGGTATCAAGAACATCTCAGCAAGAACAATGCATAATCTGAAGGTGTTTAACATAAAAAAAGGCAAATCATGTGTGGGCTACCATTAGACAAAATCTCTGTATGCTGTCACTCACTCACTCACTCACTCACTCACTCACTCACCAGTGGTGTGTTTGCTTTTACCTGGGTTTGACTAGGCTGACCGCAGTGTCTACTGGACGAATGCTGTAAATAGTTAAGCAAAAGTTTCAACTTTCTAAAACAATTCTATTGTCCAAGAAATGCAGTGCGCCATGTGAAAATTATACACATACGACCTCAATACTCAGAAAATCTGCAATGTTCAGATCAAATATGGAACATAGTCACACACAGAGACACATACGCAAGCAATCAAACATAAGCGCACACACACACACGCGCACGCACACACACGCACACACAAAAGAAACGCTATACAGTATGTCTATGCTAAAGCTCTGGCCGCATATGAGTCACCTTCTTATGGGTGATTTGATAATTGGATCACTAGTATCTACCCACACATAAATACAGATGCGCAAACACACGCGCACACACATTCACACACACACAGAAATGGTAGCAGTATGTACATATACAGAGCAACATTTCCTACATGTTCTTCTGAGTATTTACAGTTGATTTTGCCACCACGTATGCAAGCATGGACTTTTGCCCCCCCCCACACACACACACATACATACATATATAACATATAACATATTAATCCTCACACAGTAAATACTTGCCATTTTATAAAGTTCAGAAACACTGAAATGTTCTGCGTCAACCATCTCAAACTCTTTTCTGGGTACAAGGTCCAAACCAAGGTGTCTGCAAAAGAAGAGTTGTTTGTTCATGAAGATTGCTGGCCCATATATCTTTGTTCATGAAGAACACAAAGTAGTTTTCATTTTCCTTATCTACCTCACATTGTCCAGCTATTGTAACTAGACCTCTCTCAACACTATGCTAGAACTATCCCAATCCCATCTTCTCCCTACAGTTTCTTCAGTAAAGGGACGTTTTTTTATTCCACTGTTCTCTTAGGCTTTTTTCTTGGAGTGTTGAGATTTACATCTTTGATGGTGCTTTACAGCAATGTTCATTGTTAACGGTGCTGCCAGCCGATTCATGACGCCTACCAGCCCTTTTCAGACACATGTCTGGGTGGTCTTTCTCAGGCCTCCTGTCATTCACTCATCAGCCGCCTTTCAACTGCATGGCTGTCAGCCGCGTTAAACACCCACCACCATCTCCGCTTCCATCTGTTCTCTGTTCAGCTATCAGCCTTTCAAGTGCTCCTCAGCAACCGACTAGTTAATTTGTGCTTCTTGAATACAACATTGGCAATCTATTGAAAACGTTACCTCTAATAACATGTTGCATCTTTTCTGACTTCTCCACTTCTCCGCCATCAGTCCCTGTTCAATTGTTCTCCCCTGGATAACTGGCTACCAATGAGTATAATCTTAATGAAGTAGTTCTCATAAGCATTGTTTCTGATAAATCTGTTCGGCTGCTGCTGAGGGAGTTTCTTGCTGCTTTCCCTGCTATGTCGAGGCATGGCTTCATACTCCCATTCTACCATATTGCCTTGATATGTAGTTGTACAAATCCCACATGTGCTGAAAATTGTCCTGACTGAATGTAATTAACAGTCCAAAACAACATTCTGAGCTGAAAGGTTCCCTCGATTCAACTAAAATACTCTGTATACACTGTATTTTGCACGCTACATATCAAAACCTGGCTAAGTGGTTTCAGATTTGAAAGTACGTGTAAAGATAGCCCAATGTTATTCCAAACACTAAAATTACACTTTTAAATGGTCAATTAACTGTCTGACTTGAATTTAAGGCCATATATGGAATTATTAATTATCTACACTATATTTATGAATCATTATTTATCGGAAGGTTTATGATCATTTCTTTGAATATTTTTTTTTCCTACGTAAGAGCTCTTTTTGGTAATATTCAGGCAGCTTGTGATAGTTCAGTGGTAGTTATATGGCTAACATGGGCAAAAACATATATATATATATAAATTTAAATATAAAAACATTAATGTGTAAGTAAGTCTCAGCAACTTACATTAAACATGTCATGACACTGTACTGGCGGGGGAAAACCAACAGTCAACCAGACATGTAGACAAGAAAACCCCTTATAGGGATGGTTCTTACTCATTGCCCCAGTCCAGTCGCAATGTGATATGGCGCTTGATTTCACGAGTCTGCTCCTGGGTCATGTGACCAGAGATGAGTTGCCGGCGCAGGTCAATGAGCTCGGTCATCACCTGACGGAGCTTCTGGAACAGCTCCACTCTGTGCTTCTGCAACAACCAATCATAAGCCACATTTCAACTCCACACCCCAGGGGAATCACACTGGATATGGTCAGTCTCTGTATTATTTCAAAAGCATATTTTGGGTATTTTATTGTTTATGTAACTCAGCAATGGGAAGAATAGGTTGGCAGATTGAGAGAAAAGGAGAGGTAGAAAGAGAGACTATATATACAAGGCAGCAGAAATCATAGCTACACATTAGCCCTGCTTGACAGGATGTTACATCAGCACAGCCTGAGGCTCGCTTCCTGTTTAAAGGCTCTGGGAGAGATTATGCAACCCCCTATATCACCAAGGCAACGCTGCTACTCTTACAGTTTCCAAAAGGCCTTAATCACACACTCACACATAGACAGCCCCCCCCACACACGCACACTCACACACACACACACTGCAATATAAAATAATACAATGACAGACAAAGATTGTTCTTCAGTGTTAAACACATTGTAAATCTTACCACATAGAGTTGTTTCCATAACACTGCCCATTCTTGCAATGTACTGGTGGTTTCTGTTATTATGGGATCTTCCAGAGGAACAACTGTCTCCCCCTGCCTGTGACACACACAGAGACATACACACACACAGTCCCCATTAGATCAAGTGCAATCATGGTTGTGATCCTTAAGCACATGACAACCCACAGGGAAGACCTGGAGGCATATCAGTATGGAGAAATTGTGTTTGTCTCCTTAATGCACAAAGCAGGTTCTTCATAAATAACTTACATGAACTAACATATTTCAGTTTGAGCATTTCAGTGTTTTTTGTGTGCATGTGTGATGCGCATGTGACTCTGTGCGTGTGTGTGTGTGTGTGTGCGTGTGTGTGTGTGTGTGTGTGTGTGTGTGGGTGTGGGTGTGGTGTGTGTGTGTGTGTGTGTGTGTGTGTGTGTGTGTGTGTGTGTGTGTGTGTGTGTGTGTGTGTGTGTGTGTGTGTGTGTGTGTGAGCGACCAGTGTGCACTCACCCCCTGTTGCTCACAATGGCTTTTTTCAAGTGTACATAGTTGATAGGAAAGATTCCCTTTTAAAAAAGAAGCAGAATAAATCATGAATGCAGTTCCCCTCATGGTCTTCTCTTAAACTCAGTAAATCGCGATGAATCTCAATTGACACATTTTAAGCAGCAGTATGGAGTTTAAGTCTAAAATTAATCAGCTTACTACCTAAAAAGCATGTAAAAACCACTGATAAAAGCTTGTTAACATGCTAACTGGTGTCTTTTGGCAATATAGTTGGCAATGTCACGTTGTGAAAACTCTTCTTACATTTTCACAGGGTGTTCCATCCAGGAACACAGAACTACATAGGGCATATCCTGGATGGCAAGTAGGAATGTCTGGTGTATTTATCTGTCCTTCAAATGACCATATAACAAATTAATTAGAAGATGACACCAAAACTTGTTGCATATGAAGTAGTTTTTCTTTAAAGACTTATTAACACAAAGTGACATAGCCAGACGTTGTTTCAGTTAGCATGTTAGCATACGCTTCATTATTATGTAACACAAGACAGTTGATCTTACATGTAAACTGGCAACTCTATGCTAGTGAAATGATATGTCCTATATCCACACAGACAAGAATTTGGTTGTGATACCTTGACTGTAGGCTTTCGGATGGAGAAGCCTCTGTACCATCCTAAAACAGAAATAACACTGTGTGATGTTGCAAAGTACACATCCAACACAATGAATGATTACTGGTCATTGTTAAAGAATATTAATATTATAAGTCCATTATTTAACTCCATTGGCTTTGTCTGTAGTCTTGAACAGTTGACTCACCCTCACACTTCTCCAGAACCTGAACCATCTCTCCGATCTCCAGAAGTAGTGCCTGAGCCACAGAGCTGCGGAAGCTGCAGATCACTGCAAGAAAGAGCACACAACTACTTGTGAACCCCTGATAATAGCACAAGTAACAGTCTGTGGAGAATTTATAATAAGCAAGCCCCAATAATCAATGCGTGTTGCTCATGGAGTCCAGCAGGTAAAGGCTAGGATTTTCATTCACATGCTCTGACATGATAGGCCATGAATACTGAGGGATTTCACTAACAAGAAATGGTGTACTACATAAAACGCCCAAGGACTAAGGAGTGCTTTGTTTTCCCTTTAGTTTAATCATAACAGCAATGCCGTATATAGTCCCTAATTCCACTCCACTTCTTAAGTCCTATTATCATTATGCTCTGACTGTTGCCTAAGTCTAAGATCTTTTTTTTTTTCAGAAACAAAAGAATGGAAATGCTTAAAAGGTTTATCCCAATGACATATCCTCACAATAATGACAATAATAACGCCGCACTGACGTGATAGTGTGGTGCTCAGGCAACAATCTGTCACTGAACACCACAAACCAAAATAATTATTTCTGGACTCCAGAAGGCAAAGTTCAGATCCGGCCCCACTCTACATCAACGGGGACTGTGTGGACTGGAGAAGATCCACACCTTCAAATTCCTAGGAGCCCACTTAACAGATGACCTCTCATGGTCTGCCAACACCTCAGAGACAGTCAAAAAGGCCCAGCAGCGACTACACTTCCTAAGAGTACTCAGGAAAAACAACCTGGAGTGTAATCTGATGGTGGCCTTCTACCGCACCACTATCGAAAGTGTACTGACCTACTGCATCTCGGCGTGGTACTCCCGTTGCACTGCAGCAGACAAGAGAGTCCTCCAAAAGGTCTCAACACAGCCCAAAAAATCACTGGCTGCATTGCCCGCTCCCGCTACCTTAGCAGGGCCAATAACATCTTGAAAGACACCTCTCACCCAGGCCACCACCTGCTTACTCTCCTGCCCTCAGGCAGACGGTACAGATCATACTGATCCTTTAGAGCAGGGACCACGCGTCTTAAGAACTGTTTTTTTCCCGACGGCCATCAGAACACTCAATACAGACATGCACTAAACATTAATCACATTATTGACTACAAGTCACACATTCCATCTCAGTCACCTTACACATGTGCATAAACAAAACTGTTTCTGTATTTATTGTAAAGCACCTCAGGGAAGTACTGTTAATGTATTTATTGTTCCTCAGGGAAGTACTTTAATCTATACCACCACACTTTGTTGAACTCTTAATATATATATATTTTTAAAGCTATTCCTACTGTTTTTAGATAGTTGTTATATTGTGTTATATGTTGTTGCTGTGTTATATGTTGTCCCTCGTCGCACCAACAGGAGAAGCACTCCAAATTGCGTTGTATGCAAATACAATGACAATAAAGGCTTTTCTACTCTATTATATTATATAGGGAGACAATTGTTGTAGGTTTAATGACTTTAATGTATTTATCACAACCAATATAAGCTTTATGTGTAATATAATTACATATGCCATACAAATGGGTTCTTTTCAACTGAAAATACTCAAAATGCTCCCTCTGCTCTCACATCTACCTGCTTCAAGGAAACTTTCACATAAAGCGCGGAAAAGCCTAACTTGAACTGGGAACCCCCCTCTCAGAGCAGAGCTTTTAACTGGTTGAGTAATCCAGATGATGAGTGTGTGTGTGTGTGTGTGTGTGTGTGTGTGTGTGTGTGTGTGTGTGTGTGTGTGTGTGTGTGTGCATGTGGCAGTTCTTCAGATGTTGTGAAAACTGGCAGGTTCCAGGCCTTAAAAAAAAAAAAAAAGACACCAGGGACTGTATTCACAAAGCCGGCTAAAAGTGAAAGGCTAAAAGTAGCTCCTAACTTGCTGATTTTGGAGAAACTCCTAAAAATAAAATGTGTGAGTCCTGGCTACTCACAGACCTGTCACTCAGCAACCAATCGCCAAGGTCATTGAAAGAAAGCTCATGCAATGGACCTGACATCAGTCATGAACAACAGAGTCTTAAGGTGCAGTTTGTTTTTGAATTCTGATGGTCAACGTGAACAGCCGGTTTCAGTCGGTAAGGAGTTGGAACAGACGAGCCGAGGAGTTTCTCCTTTCCGCTATAGTTTGCAACTGACGTGACTAATGGCTGATCTCGTGGTATTCTGATTCTTATTGTTGTTTAAAGTCAATACAGTTGTACATTCTATTTTCCTTTTCATTAAAACAAACATGATGACTGAATTATTGAGTTAATCTAATAAATCATTGTTGGGATAAATAATGTTCTCAAAAGTGTCCGACAACATGTAATTCCTACAGAGATAGGCCTGTGTCTGTTTCTCTTCAATAATTTTAAACACACTATGGAATATGACTGGAAGCAAAACAGTCCTAATGTTTTGATTGTTTTTGGTCCTAGTAAAAATGTGGACTTAAAAGATGAGAAAATAGGGTCCAGGTTAAAAAATACCCGAGTTCTCCTTTAACAACATCGAAAATTACCGGATGCACTCGAAGTCAGATGACAAAAGTAAAGGACTACTGACTTGGCAGGTTTGGCAGGTGTGATTATTCAAATATTCCCATAGAGATAATTTCTCTGACATGAAACACTATTGCCCTGTTTTGTAGTTCATCTTCAGAGGTCTATTGAAGCATCATGAAACACACTCCATGTTCTGAGGTCATGAAGGTGTGTTCAAGCTCGTACAGCACATGGAGAGGAACTGCAACGCTTGCCTTCAGAAACGACCTTGGTCTTGCTCTCACAAGGTTTTAATGTTATGTGACATGGTGACATTCCACAACGCCGGTGAAAGTAGAACAAATTTTCATACCAGTAAGCACTATGTTAAGTCCACCATGTATCACGTTAAGTCAGCACTGCGCACCGCCAGATTAAGTGGACAGCACCTATTCTCTCAGTTTAGGAGTTCCCGCTTTTCCTTAGTAAAAGTTGGTCTCAGCAGCTTTGTGAATAGGATCTACAAGAAACTTTTAGTTAGATGATTTTAGTGTGACTTAGGAGTACTTAGTACTAAGTGGTAAGACAAAATGCGTTGTGAAATACGGGCCCAGGTGAGCATTTGCCTATGTGTGCTAGGATGATTCATCCCGGCGGTAGAGGCTCCCTCACTGGAGAAGCTGTAGTGGTGTAAGTGTTTATTTTAGTCACATCTATTTCCTTATGGCAAGAGTCCACGGACGTTCACTAAACCCACATATGCGTACACAAATACTCCCCACTACAGGCCTTAGGAGGACTGGTCCATGACTCATGACGATAATGAACCAATCAACAGTTGCAGAGGCCCAGTGTGGGGGAGGGGCCTCAGGCCTCAATTTTCCTACTGCAGTAACTATAGCAACAAAATATATGCATTAACAGTAGGTTATCTCCTTTGTCAGATGACATCCACGTCTGTACACACACACACACACACACACACACACACACACACACACACACACACACACACACACACGCAGTCAGACACGCAGTCAGACAAACACACACATGCACAACCACAGATAGTCAAATATAGACTTATACAGAGTGAAATAAAAAAAATAATGATGGGGAAGAACCTAATGTTGATTGATGGCATTACTAAGGCATACGCTCTCAAGACCCTGAATTCCCATAATTAGTGATGTCACCGCACAAATAATGATGGTTGACTGTCACTGGCATCAAATGGAGAGTTTGGACTTACTTTCCTGGCGGCGGCGATGCCAGCATAGTGGTGGAGAGAAAATAAGGACTTGCCATAGTTATGAAACAAGGCCAACCTCCAGCCACCCCCCAATCATGCATGATGGCACAGCACAGTAGATCAAAATTGCTGAGATCAGGAATACCCAGCTTAAAGAATTAGACCCAGGATTTAACCAGTTATTTATGTCCTTTTTTCTGTTTATGCTTATGTCTGCAATATGGGTGGGTATGTTATTCCGTTTTCACCATCTCCCAAGTGTCTGATACCTTGAAGTAAAGGTATTCTTGAAAGAGTATGGATAAGAAGAAGAGTAAACACAGCCCCAGTCTTCTGGAAAAGTAGCAGCTGCTGAGTGTGTGTGTGTGTGTATGTGTGTGTGTATGTGAATGAGTGTGTGTGTGTGTGTGTGTGTGTGTATGTGTGTGTGTGTGTGTGTGTGTGTGTTTCTGTATAGCGGTTGTTCCAAAATGACAATACATGATAGCAGACAGATGCTGTAGCTTCACATGGCCTGCAGCAACAAAGAGCACACAGACACACACACACACACAAACACACATGCGCGCGCACACACACACAAATGCACATGTACGTGCACACACGTGTACATACACACACAAACACACACACAATCAGCAGAGTAATTGCTTTTATTTAAAACCGCTGTGAATTGCTATGTACTAAAACACTATGTCATCACATCTCTTCACATCAGATAATCTCCAGCTCTACATCCTCAGTTAACTCAATCAGATCGTTTTGCTCTTCTCTCCCTTGTCATCTCATTCAGTACACTCCAAACCCACCTCACCAAACACATACTTCAGAACCTCTGAAACCCAAAACCTCACACACACAAGCATGTCCAGCTTCAGTCAAGAGTAGGGTGCATCAAATTGCAATGCAAAAATGTAATCCATTGGTAGTCTCAACATATCAAACCGTCTGCAGTTGCATTTTGTTGGGACACACATAAAAACCTAGTCAAGAGGCATGCCTCTTAATATGTGTGCTAACCTTCATCCTTACGACACCTGACTATAACCATCACTGATAACTCAGGGTTTCTCAATCCCACACCTGGACTGCCTGTTTTCCATTTCTCCATACTCTAGGAGACCTTGCTGAACTAACCACTACCTGCCTTGATAAACTGAACACATACCAGCTTTCTCTGATGTTTAGGCCCCAGTTTCTGAAAGGCACCTCATAAAAGGCGCATTTTTAGTGACCCTGTATAAATAAACGAGTTTTGTGATTACACAGTGATTTTAATCAGATGTGCTGTAGCTGGGACAGTCCCAGCCAACCTTCCCTTACATTTTAAATCACTAAATCTTCCTCTAACTAAGCCTACTATTAACCATGACATCACTAATAGGAGAAATGTACGATGTGCCCTGACCGTTACCCTGATTCTACTAACACATAGCCCACATAACCTAGCATCTCTACTACCAATGGAGTCTCGGGATCATAGCCAGCCACAAATCCACTTCATCTGTATGATATGAAGGAGAGTGAAAAGTGGAGTGGTGAGCCATCCACACTCCCTGCTGTGCTACCCCTCTGCTTGACAGGTAGATGGGACATCTGTTCACTCGAAGTCAGGACAACAAGCATGGTACTCTAGACATCACTCCAGTTCAGCTAACATTATACACTGAGCAGAAAAGAATCTCTTTCAAGATCAGCTCTGTCTTCAACACCTCTAACATCCCTGACAAACACCCTCACACTTACTGTCCACATCTTCTATCTGCACTCTTTGCACTTTGTCAGATTGACTACAATTAGTACTTAGCGCTTCCTTCAAAGGTCTCCTAACATACTGAAGCTCGATTGTTGTTTCTCGTTGTAAGTTGATTTGGATAAAAGCATCTCCCAAATGAATACATACAAAAATAATGAAGAAAATTATGTTATGGTGTACAGACACAAGAGTAACAGGAACCAATATGTTGTTTTTTTGTCACCATTACAGTGTTAATTTGTATTAAGGAATTCTGGGGTTCAGACTAGCTGAATGACCAAGAATATGTTTGCTAAGAATATTTTGCTAAGTTTTGTGTGACTACACAGGGAAACTGGTTGTCTTCATATGCTTACATTCACAACATTGCATCAATGCAGGAGATTTATTTTAAGCAGCAGTCAGTAAAAGTAACCAAGTGAGTTCACTCAGGGTCACTACCGAAACAACTAGGAGAAGAACATTCTATAATGTCATGTACAGTAAATGCTAGTTGACCTGATATCTGCTGCTTGACTTGTTTAAACACAGCACAGCTGTTATATCCCCCATCCATGTGGTGGTCGTGGTTGTTTCACTATGATGCGAATCGACATGCTTGTAGTCATCCATCCCCCACACACTAATGACTCCACGTAATCCCAGACTTCTCACAGCTTTCTGTCAACCCTACAAAGCCCTACAAATTCCAGTATCTCATCACACTAAAAGACTCCAACTTGCTTTTGGGGATAATTATATCAAATAACTGAAGTGTAAAAGGTGTTCCATTTCTTTCATATTGCAGGGTTACTAACATACAGTAGGCCTACATCTACATTACAAACACAGATACACAGACCCTCCATCAGGAATTATCCATTATACCTCATTTGACATCACATAAAAACATAATTCTATAACCACTAGCTCTTCATATTCATATTCACAGCAGCAGGTGACTGTTCTGTCTGGATGAAAACCTTAGTTGAGCACATCACTGATCATCAACATCTTCCATTGCCCTAAAGGGCTAGGAGAACGAACTAACCTATCAAATGGTTGACTACCCTAACAGCGCAATGTGTTATATACATTCAGAGCACAGATATTGAGATAACACATAAAGACAGAGCGATAATACAAGGAGTGAAAAAAGTATTGGCCTATTAGAGTCTATGAGGTGAGATTTATAAAGATGCATGACTACACAACCCACCCCCACCCCCACTCCCACTCCCCACACACACTGCACTATAAATTGTAGGACATGGTTAGAATATTATCTTATTCTGCCACAAAGAGGAAGCTCAGTTTTGATACCAGTGAAACAATATATTGACAGGTTTTTGAAGTGATTACGAAAAATATATGTGACTACGATTAGTATCCAGTTTCGTAGAGATCAGACTAGATCCATAATGTCGTCAGAAGTTTCATATGGAGAGGAACGTTAGCTTTCATTAACTCTCATCTTTTCTGTAAGATTGTGTGAGACTTTTCCTAACATCATTCTAAATTATTGATCGAGTCGAAGCAGCTCCTTTGCTGATGCGCTGATAACATCACGATTACACTGAGAGGGAAAAATGACTCATTTGAAGCATGGGCACAATCGCAAACCCCCAACTACTGCTGGTAGCGCGTACACGAGTGTACATTTCAGCACCATAGACAGCAACACTCTTACGGTCATCTCATGATCTATCAAAGCCTCACACATCAGCGTATCGGTCGATATTTAACTCCCTATTGACAAATGTCAAAAATATAGGTCTGATACGGTGAGAAAAGACCGCTGATTTTAAAAGATTTGCTCTGCAGCTCCTCTGGGACTCGTTCGTGTTGATGTTCTGACGGGAAAGCAACACCCCCGCATTTTGAAGCTCGCCTCCCCGCACCTGTTGGAGGTTCTCCGATGTGCCATAGTAGCTCATGTCTGATTGTGATTTCAGCGATCTAAAAAAAAAAAGATTAACTAAGCCCTGCTGCTGTTTGGGTTTTCCACATTACCCTCGGTTGCCAAGGCTATCTCACAAAATGGTCTCAGATCTTAGGGTTAGTCAGATGATGTCAGGCCGTGAAGCCAGCAGAGCTTGCGCTGAGAGAATGGCCTCTAATTGCCAGAATTCTGATCAACAAGCGCCAGGAAATGCGCGTAATTCTATAGCCTGGGCTCAGTGCATGTAGACAATTTCCATTAATCCTGATTGGTTTGATAGAGTAAACTTAACCTTGAAAACCTGAAGATGTTAATTCATTATCATTGGATTGTAGCAGCAATGTTATCTAGCCAGTAGCCTACGAAACAAACCATGCAGGAAAAATTAGCTGAGATTGCTTACATGGCCATGAAATGATGGCCCATTTGCTCCCCCCCCCCCCCCCCCTTTCCAAAATAAATGGTGTAAATAAACAACATAAAATGTAAAATTCATATTTTTGCAAGTGATACATTAAATCAACTCACCAACTCCTAATTTCTCCTCCTCTGTAGGTGCCCACATTTTGCTGTAGGTCGATGCTATATCCTCACAAATCTGAACCTCATTCCTGTACGACGTGGGAGGATGTTCTTTGGATGAAAGCTACATCGCTTTCGTATTCGGCATTTCTTGTTCTACACTTCATGTCATCGCGAATGAAAAAAGATCGTAAAAACAATCTCGAAGCCTGAGCCGCTGTGTCTCAGATCGGTTAGCTCCGCTCTTTCGACACAGCCTCCGCGCCAGCAGCTGATGCAGTCTCCAGTAGTGCACAGATATCGGATCTCCAAGCCCTATTACCGCAGGAGCATCCACACCGAAGCCAAACTAATTAGGTGTATTTTTCGTGAAGCCTCCTGAGAAATCGTATTCCTAACTCAGTCCCTACAACAGGATATATCTTAATTAGGCCTTCCGTAATTCCCGCTATTTAAAACGCTATACGATCGCAAGGCTTGTGTGAGCTGGTACTACTGGCGGAAAATTCGTATACTACACCGTATAAGGATGCGCCATCTTCACGAGCATCACATGACGAGCTGTCAGCAACGTTCTATGAAGGTTCTGAAGATGCAAGCTGTCTTGCTGGGTAAAAAAGCAATCATTATATCTACTAGGTTGGAGCTCATTTACCTTGGCAATTGAGACCTTCCTGACTCTATCTATAACTATTGTGTGTTTACTTAGCATCTGAACCAGGTTTGGATGTGACTAAACACTCATTAACCATCTCGACGCAAGCCACAAGACATACACTCAAGGTTGGAATGGGTTATTGATTTAGCAGTTTTTTCAAAGGCTCAGTTAAATAAAACTAGGGAATATGCCATAGCTATTAAATTGATGAACACGGCATGATTAAAAACATCGCTAAACGAACAGGGCGATATTACAGCAGTTCGGGAAAGACTTACATTAAGTACATTAAACGACGGCATGCTTCACCACTCAGCTCAGTGATGGGCACTTTAACATATGAATGACTACATTCCATTTGAAGACTTGCAACTGACTTTTTCAGATGAAGAAATTAGAGGGACGAGGTTCAGACGTATATAGAGATGACCATACTTTGTTCGCGTTTTTACCTTATTCTACAGAGAATATATGGTGTACATTCAACCTGTTACCCAGTAGTTAGACTACTTGGCTTTATGTGCACCGTTAGGATGGCTTGAATTGGTGATTCATTTCACCGCAAAGATTTAATATTATAGTTTGCCGTTTTAACTTCTTTATAATGCAAAATTATGTCAAGGCCAGATGACTCGAACCATGACCAGTCCAGAACCAACAGACAAGCCTTGAAAACTGCTTAGGTTTGAAAGTCGTGAGACCTGAACTCTTACCTGTTAGACACCTTCTTCAACCAACAGAATTCCCTCCGATGGGAGTATGACAAATACAAACTTTGGGGTCATATCTTCAGATCTCGTTGGTTTAGTTAGACTTTCACGAGAAGAAAACTTCAAATTGAAGTAAACAAACTTGAGCATGGATCTTCTCCAGAGTGCATAGTATCAAATGTAAACATCTTTGCTGGAAATCTGTCTTGGGTACCAAATCAGTTTAATAAAGTAATTAAGTGCTGGAAGGTCCCTTGGTACAGTGCAGTCTTCCAGAGACAGTCATCAGACTTCCAACCAGAGGCAACCCACGCTGATTTAAGTTGCCACCTACTATCTGTAATATCGTGGTATATGAAGCCACTTACTTCATGGCTTAACCTGCTGTTACAATAACTGAACCGGTAGTCAAACCTTAGCAACTGGTCAAGTTATTGTAAATAATCAAAAAATAAACATCAAAGTAAGTCATGCCCATTAACCTCGGCAAAGCATTGTGTACATCCAGTGAAATGTTCTTAGATGTGTAACTGCTTTAAACCGGATGCTGCATCACAGCACAGTCGTGGATGACGAATGTCATCAAGATCACAATCAGAATATCTGCCCTTGGTAGTCACTGTCAGAGCATCAAATTCAGCCGTCTTCCAGAAAGTCAATGTCAGTGTGATAGTCAAAACATCTCTCAGGAGTTGAAAGACCACACTATTTCCCTGCATCTCCTCAAAAACACAACTGCAGGCAGTGAAATAAGTTTAGACTATGTGCATGCTCCTTTTGAAGACTAAATATAAATCTCGAGCTTAAAATGTTATGTGCTTTCCAAGGATGCACAATAATACATTCGAACACTGCCTGATGTTGAAATCAGGTCATGACACTTGAAATGCCATGTCACAGTTTATGTTTTTTTTTAGTTTTTTGTTTAAAAAGCTAGCTAAATCACCAAATTAACACAGAGAAGACTGTGTTTTATTACATTTATAGAAAAATACTTTAGATACATACATTCTGCACAAGTAGTAAGGTCCAGGGGCTTTACATCAGTGTGGCATTTTGAGAATTAGAAAGGGGAAATTATTAAAGAAAAGAAGGGGGGGGGGGTAAAAGTAAAAGTAACACTGGAAAACAAGTGCAGACAACACACCTGTTCAGCCCAGCACCTGCTCAGCCTATAGGCTGAGTTCACACTTTAGTACACTAGCAGAATAGACACGACTCCCACAGAAGTCGCTCAAGTTTACTCATCAAAATCAAACCAAAGGAGTCAAAATAAAATGAGCAAACAAAGCTGGTCTTTTTCAAGTGTTCTCCTGATACAGCATCAGAAAAGTGAGCAGATCAGGAGAGCCCCGAGAGGCCTTGCTCCCCCGGAACAGTGGGGCAGTGGCGTCTCTCTCCCTCTTCCAAACTCCTGTCAGCAGCTCACGCCATGTCTTCTTCCTTACTCGTTCAGTGAGAGAATGATGTCGTCCTCCAGATCAGAGTTGTCGGAGCTGTCTGCTGTATAGACAGAAAAAAAAAGTCTGTCAAAGATAAGTCAGAACACACAAAACTAGTATGACGTCCCGTGTTCAGATTCAAAACAATACAAACAAAATAATGTATAAAATGTAAATGATCTAGAGATCTTTTCATGACTCATTCAGTCCTACTCTTCAACAGCAGAAGAAGAATTTTCATGTTAAACTTACTGTTGTCCAGGACCAATTCTGCATCATTGTCATCAGAATCATCGTCGCTGTCATCATCGTCATCATCATCTCCCTCCTCTTCCAGCAAACGTGCCACCTCTTCATCATCTGATGGAGAGAAGTCGTTGTCACCATCGTCTTCCTCTCCATTGTTGTCGTTTTCCAGCTCTGCCAAGATGGGGTCTGTTTCAATGTCATCCATGTCGATGTCATCCAGGTCATCATCAGAGTCATCATCGTCATCATCGTCTTCCTGTTCTTCCTCCTCCTTGAAGAGAAGTTAAGAGATTTAACATGAGGCGAAGGTCAATGTGCATCACTTGACATACAAGACCATGCCTTCCTTCGTATTTCTCCATTTCAAACTTCATGGTTACCAGATAGCCCTGTGATCCACTTCACACATAATTTGTGTTCGTACCAAACATTTACTGTCGTCATGGTACACATCATTTGTGACACAACACTGTTCTGAATATTGGATAGTGACTGAACTTTTGACTGCATCTATTTAAATTTAAAGTTCCAAATATACAAAAATATTGAGAGACCAAATCAGACAAGTATTCTCCATCAGTGTGGTGTATGCTCATTCAATTTCCCTAATAATTGCTCTTTATAAATCTCAAAAGAGCAGTATTTCTTTTACAAGTATTGACAGATAGTGTTGAATGGTGTTACTTCAAATTAGATAATTAATTAGTTTAAAACATTCACTAGAACACTACTTGTGCATTTCTGCTTTATGCTTTATTTTGGGATGGAATATCAGTAATGATTTCTCTGCTGAGCACTTTGTTAATACCTGACCTTTTTTTTTTTTTTTTTAAGAGAGAAATTTTCAAATGCAAATGTCAGACAGTTTTATCCAAAAGCATAGACAACCTTCACTGATTGGGAATCAATGCGATCAAGCTAAACATTGCACCCCCAACTCACCTGATCGTCCTCATCCTCCTCTTCCTCTGCCAAGCGCTGTCGCCCCACTTCATAGAGCCGACACACGGTGTCCATGTTAATTGCATCCTGGTTCTGTTAAGACAGAAAGATGTACACAGAAATAAAGCAATCAAAACACTCAAATGATCACAAATGATTAGGTGTTCTTCAGGCAAAATTCTTACCTCTATTACAGCCAGGTAGCAGTCTTTTGTGTCCGTACACAGATCAAATATATTCCTCTTCACATCGATAGTGGCTGTTTAAAAAAATTAAAATAAAAATGAAATGAAAAAATTCTAAATAGTAGTAATTACAAAAAGTAATTTTGTAATGTTTAAAAAAATGTTTTTTTTTTTTTCTGTGTACATCTGTGTGTGTGTGTGTGTGTGTGTGGACATCTACCAATGGGTTTGTAGTCGGTAGCATCAAATGTACGGAAGGAGGAGCCAAAGGGACTCTTCATCTGCTGCTCCAGCATGTCATCATCATCATCAGCCTGCCGCATTGCTAGGGGATAGCGTCAAACAGGCACAGGTTACCATGGAAACTCTGCTGAGCACTTCCCATGGGGCACATTCTCACTCACAAAAACTCACCTTGCCGTCCTAATACTATATCTTTAACTATAACCTGTGTGTGCATGCTTGTGTGTATGTGTGCGTGATGCGTTTCTAAGGTGATGTAGGCCATGTTTGACACTTAAGGCTGTGTTTAACAGACCATGACAGGGAAAGGGACAGAGAGCAAGTTCAGTTTAAGACAAAAGTGCATAGATAAAAACAGAATCAATGTTAATGTCTTAGAGAGTGTTCAAAGAAATTCAGACAAATATCTGGGGTCACGGTCAATGTTTGATATCTGTGAAAAACTGTGAGGATTCAGTCTCGGCCCTCTAAAATGCACCTAAATTGCAGGAGACTACAACAAAAAAACAGGGCTTGGGAAATAATTTCTGCCTTAAATGTCATGGGCACCCAAGGCCTAAAAGTATTAGCCTGGCCATTACCAGCCTGTGACTCCATTTCATTCCGTCTTTCAGTCTGGGCCAACCCAATGCATTTTGGTTTCCGAGATGGGCGGGTGCTTATCTTGAGGTTTAAAATCATTGGAGTTCTCTTAACCAATCAGCAACGTTTAGTAAGCATTTGGTAGATTAAACTCTTCCCAAAGCCAGTTGGGAGAAGAGCTACGACGTCCTTTCCAATCATAAAACTTACAAGAAAATACTCTTGTTCTCCTTTTAATTTTCTGATGTTCTCGAGAGTTGAGACAACTTTTCCGATAGCTTTTCGTGTCTTTTCCTCCAAGGCGAGTTTTGAGTCACAGCTCTGAACTGTTCGCTGATTGGTCCTGCAAAATTTTGAGTTCTGGAGACGATTGTCAATGGGGTTGGGCCAGACTGAGTATGAGCTTGAAATCAATTCAGGCGGAAATACGTAGGCTGGTGTCACCAGGCTATAAAAGTATACTCACCCCCATAAATAACTGTTCCATTATTATTGAACACAATTCTACACTGGTCAAGTGCTGGGACTGTGTGAAGTAAGTGAAATGTCCGTAGATCCCACTAACATGTCCATTAAGGAGAGAACATTTTGAGAGGATTTACACACACACAACCACACACACACACACACACGTAGAAAACACACACACACAGAAAACAGAGAACACACACACACACACACACACACACAATACACAGAAAACACCCACACACAAACACACACTCATGTGGGAAGGATACAATCTCTGTGTTGATGATGACCTCCTGGGCATTGGGGTGGAAGACACCACTGATGTTCATGTTGAACTTGTCAAACTTGTGGATGGCCTGGGCAGACCGAACATCCCACAAGACACCGTCATTCAAGACCAAGTCGTCCGTGGGATTGAAGGTGGCACAGTTCCTCTTGTAGTTGTTCGCCAGGTCAGGGTTATTCAGAGTGAGCGTTTTTAGGCCTGTCTGGATGTCATATATCTAGTAGAGGGATAGTTGGTTGATATTTAGAAATCTTAGTGAACTCCATCCATATAACACTGTAACCAAGTATGGCAAACACTTACATGAGCAACATGCTCTTTTGTCCCGATGACCCTGTCTTGAGAAAGTTTACTGAACTCCACATAGTGATCGTCTAAAAAGGAATGCCTGAAATCAACATGAAATTGAAGTCTGTCAGCTCATTTAATTCGTAGATCCATTCTTAGATAATGCATTTAAGCGGTAATGTTATATACAATGTTCGTGATCATTGGTCTTGACTTTATATATTTTGCCAAAGGGATGATGGCAAGTGAAAACATCGCTGGCTGATGTTGAATATCTCCACTCTTTTGTGCACTCTCATCTCAGACCTGCTTTGTGTTTGAGATCTGATTGAAGAGAAGGTCACTGATATTGGATGAAATCCCAGTCCTGTTCACTGGGATACTTCAGCTATTTATAAATGCTCTTGAAGCTCCGTGAGCAAAGTGGTGCCATGGGTTAAACACAGACTACCTGGGCACTTCAGCTGACAGAGCAGCATGTTCCGTGTACTTTAAGTAAGGCCCTTACAATTAAATCATGAGGCACTATGTACACGCTGGTAGAGCGCAGCTTAGGTGCAGTGCTGACATGGGAAAAACCTGCTCTGTGTCCTCCGACACATTCCGCTTTAGCTCGTCCTAGTTCTTACCTCCTGGAGCACATTAAGGGGAACAGCAGATAGGCCAGTTTTACTACTTAAATAAAATAATGTGTTAACATGGCTTATGACTAAAATACTGTGTCTGCTCTTGGTTTATGCATTTACATTGCTTCTGGACTGAAATGAGAAAAAAAATGATATTCCCATTTATTCATGCTTAATACAAAAAAAAAAAAGAGTGAAAATATTTCTCAGATAACATATTTCAGAGAATGTGGATGGAGGTAAACATCAACACGGAAGGAAACAAGGAAAAGCTGCGTTCTAATGTGTGACGTGGAGGGCAGCGGTGGGAACTAAGAAGAGAGTGAGGAGTGGAGCAGAGGGAGCAGGGACAGGCAGTCTGATGTGAACTCACTTCATGATGAAGACTGATTTCATGCCCCAGAGGGCTGAGAGGGGGTAACTCCAGGAGGCCGAGGTGAGCAGCAGAGATCCATCCTGTGGGAACAATCACAGAGCAGTGGAGACGTCAGTGGAGGCTACACCGATGGGTGCATGAGCAGTTAAGAAAGTAACAGGAAATCTGATCAACAATGCAAGAACCAAAAGTTTTTTTCTTAACATGAATAAACATAAACAATAACCATGTCAATTATGAGCAAGTGAGTGTCAAAATGAGTGGTGACTAGAAAGTAACAATAAAGTAGGGCTGAAGAAAGTAACAATAAAGTAGGGCTGCTCGATTATGGGAGGGAAAGAAATCATAATCACAAATATTTTGGTCAATATTGAGATCAATTATTGAACATGATTACTCAATCAGTGTACTTATCCCTTTGGATGTTTTTCAGCAGCGTTGTGATTCTGCATACGGACATGAACCCGCAACGCTGAACCCTCAGTGATTTTATTTAATATTTTGTATTATCATCAATGCATATTGTGGTTATATTATTAATTATATTACAATAATTAATGGTGTTATCACCACACTGACCATCATTTTGTCATCTTTAGTGATTAGCAACATTAAATAGACTAATACACACAGACAAGTGTTGTTTAAAATCATCTTTAGTGAATTTGTGGGTGAGTACTCATATACTAGCTGATCGCTGAAGGAGTTTTTTTCATCTTACATTGAAAAGATAATAATGTAGGTCAACGATGAAGTATATTTTTGTATATATGAATGAAGTCAGGTATATATGTATATATGAAAAATGTAGAAGGACGGAATGAGAGATCAATTAACAAATGTACACACATTACATATTGATGTAATATAGTAATCATGTAAATTTCGGCCTTTTGACCTTGAAAAAAAAAAAAAAAAGTTTTACAGCCAAGGTTCCGTAACTCCTGGAAATGCAAAAGAAGCGGAGATGCAACAAGAAACCATCGTTCCCCAACACAGACTAGTTTCAGATTATATAGTCATCTTACTGTGTGCCTAAATGCCAAGTGTCCATACTAGTGGGACCCTAGTACACACATACTGAGCTCCATCTGCCTAACTGGGCTCATTCTCCAAATCTCTCTCGGTTTCACCCAAGCATACACAACATGCTGTTCACTCACTCAAACACTAACAGACCAAACATAGTTCGGAAATGATTGTGAATAAACCAGTGAAAATGTGGTCGGTTGGTGAGTGTGTGTGTGTGGTGTGAGTGTGGAGAGCTGGCTCACCCGGGAGGGTTCCAGGTGTGTGATGGCTGAGCTGTGGCAGCTGTAGCTGGCCTCCTCCTGTCCGGTGAAGACGTTGTACAGCTTGAGCTGGCCGGTGCAGGTGCCCAGCATGAGGAACCGCTCCCGCGCTGAGAAGGCGCAGCACATGAAGCCGCTCTCGTCCTCGTCCGCCTCGCGGAATACCGAGATCGGTCGGAAGCGGCTGAAGATGAGGTGGCGATCGAAGCAGCCGCCGTCCACACCCCCGTACTTAGGGTAGACGGTGCGGCGGGCGAGGCGCGGTGCGAAGTTGGCAGGGGCTTGGCGCCGCTGCTTGGGCTCAGGGCACTGGTGTGGGGTGAAGAGGCTGAAGAGCGGGCAGGTGGTGACAGGGTTCTTGCAGCGGGCGTGCTGCTCCCGCAGATACTCTGTGATGATGCTGTCCAGCGCGGGGGGCGAGGGCAGGTGGCGATCTAGCTGCTTCTTCATGGCAGGGCTCTGGCTGAAAGCCCCGTGATCCGACTTCTGACGCAGAACGCGTGGCTTGCGGCGGTCCGTGCAAGGAGACGGACGTTCCCGTGTGAACAAAATCCGCCCAATCAGAGGCGAGCCGTTACTGTAATTGGCAGTCTGAGGCGCAGAACTCTGTGGGATGACGGCAGCTGCACTGGAAGAGGAAGAGGAGGAAGAGGGAAGAGCGGTGTGGATCAGTGAGTTCAGTGAGGAGAGGCGAGGCGGAGGAGTGGAGGTGTGGATTCCAAAGCGCGCCGCCACACCATTAACCAGCCTTGGAGTCCTTGGGAGGATGGCGGCTGGGGCGGTCGGTGCAGTCATGGAGACGCCCGGACCGGCGAAAGGCACGGGGTGGGAGGGATGGGTGTGTGCCAACGGTGCCATGGGCAGGTCGGCCTCTTTCGTGAGGGTGGTGGCCGTGTCGTTCAGGCCCTTGGCCACCAGGTGGTTGCGGATGAGCAGCAGCAGCTCCTTCTCGGGGAAGGAGATGCGCGACTGCGCCACCACGCTGGCCCTCTGCAGCCGCGCCAGCGACACGTCTGTGCCCATCAGCAGCAGCTTGCCCGAGACGCGCTCGATCAGCTCGGCGGAGTACTTGCAGAAGCGCACGTGCTCGCTGCGCTTGTCCTGGAGCACGGGCTCCTTCATCAGCGTCTGGATCTGCCCGCTGCTGAAGAGCGGCAGCTTGCTGATGATCTGGCGGACGGCGGCCGAGCGGGCCAGTCCCACCAGGGCCTTGCAGGCCAGAGCGCGGATCTGGTCGGCGTCCGTGATGGGCATCTTGATGGTAAGCAATGAAAGCAGCACCTTGATGCCATTGTTGGACTGCACCACGTTCCACATCTTGGCCAGCACACTCTCACTGGCGCGGTTGCTCTGGGGCAGGCGGCGGCGCGGGGTGCCCCCCATGAACTTGCCGATGCTGGACACACGCTTATCTGGCGCGCACACGCAGTTGATAACCACCTGCAGCGCCGACTTCTGGATCTCTGCATCGTTGACAAACACCTCGCCCTCAGCCACAACCAGAACAATGCTCATGCCTGTAACACACACACACACACACACACACACACACACACACACACACACACACACACTTTACAATTGACACCTTTGAGGATGTTGAGTAATAAACAAGTGCAATGAATACTGAAAATAAAAAAATAAATATAATGTTTTGCTGGCTGAAAATGGACAACATCGCCGTCACTATTACTACTACACTATAGTTTAGAGGGACATAGAAGAGGTCACTCCTAATTTATGTATGGAAGCACCTGAAGACCAAAAGGTTGGCCTCCAAATAATTGGATAAGCCCAAATGGTGCAGATATATGTAAATATTTGATAAGCCTGTATAGCTTGTCCCCCAGATTACTTAAATATTACGCAGTGGTGTCATCTACCAAGTAATCTAAATGGACCTACAGTGTGTTGTTTTCTTATTTATAGACTACAACTTGTTATTGCAACTTGATTATTGGGTCAAAGCCTAATGTTTTTGTTTGCAGTTTTACGAAGAGGTTGAAAAACTCATCAGGTAAGATTCTGTACTACCGACAACCTTGCTCGCTATGATGTAAACAATGGGGCTGCTGAGTGAAGAGCATGGACAAGGGGGGGAGACCAGCTGGTCAAACTCACCCACGGTGGAGATGGTGGAGCCCCCCTCATCCAGAACGGCCACCGGCTCAGCCAGCAGCAGTTGGGTCTTTGGCACCACCGTCAGGATGCTCAGTATGTCCAGCGCGTAACGCACCGTATCACTCCTGAAACCCACACACACACACACAGCTGATGGCACTAGTTCACCTTTTTTAAACGACAATTGAATTGCAGGAATTCACAGGAAAGTGTAACTACACCACCTAGTGTCCAATCCTATTCGCACCCTCAATAGCCCTTACCTGCCATAGTATGTCCTCCAGTCACAGGCTATTGAGATGAGCTGAAGCAGAAGCTGTACACAAGACATATTGTGGAAGACCTCCGCTGGCTCCCAGTAGAGACGCACAGGCCCAAACTCAAAGAGGAACTCCATCATCTCAACCACCTGCTCATGTGTATATGTGCACGCCTACGCAAGTGCCACATGTGCGTACACACACACACACACACACACACACACACACACACACAAAATGAGTGTTGTTAAATAAGTGACAATACTAATGACATTTCACTGTAATTATTTACACCAGTTAAAAATAAGATAGCATCTTAACCTGCTTGAAAAATCTGAGATACAAAAACTAGCTCACCAGTACTGTATCCTGCACATGGGTGTTGATGTGATCGGTATCCTACCTTGTAATATGGCTGAGGGTGGATTGGAGCTCCCCCTTCTGTGCGCTGCAGGGACTGCTTGACCTGCTCCACCTTGATGGCCAGGTGAGCCTCAAAGTACCTGCGCAGTGCCATACAGGTGTGTTTGGCTGTCTGTCTGCTAGAGAAGATCTCATCATCACTAAGCAGTGCACCCTGATCCTCTGGGTTCAAGATCTCCAGTGTACTGATCTACACACACACACACACACACACACACACACACACACACACACACACACACACATACACACACATTCACACAGTAAATAGACATTACAGTACTAGCTGTACAGCATTATGCAAAGGGACTTCCCATAGATCCTTGAGACCATAAAAAAACAAGCACATCCAAAACCATGCCCAGTTCCAAAATTAGTATTGAGACACCCAAACAGAGAAGCCAACATGCTTTCTTACAAATCTATGGGAAGAAGTAGGCAACAGAGCCTCCTACTCAGGATTCAGGACAGTAACTTTGACAAAAAAAGGTTACACATTTACTATAAGGGCATTACCAGATTGACGAGACGACGCAGTCCATCCTGCTGGTCAAACAATTCCAGAACCGCCCGGAAGGAGAAAGAGATGGAGAAGAACATGGTTGCATGGCAACAGCCTGAGGCATGGGAGCATTCCAGCAGCCATAAGGTGTACTTCACCACCTCAGAGAGGATGGAGTGGGGGAGCATACACACCTGATAAACATACAAATGAGAACGTCACTGTCACTGTGCGTGTTTGTGTTTGTGTGTGTGTGTTTGTGTGTGTGTGTATATATATATATATATATATATATATATATATATATATATATATATATATAAATCTAAGTGCATGTGCCCTTCTGCAACAGGCTTCCTACCCTCTCCATGGCATCCTGATTATAAGCCAGATAATACAGACACAAGGAAACACCGGTGGCCGACATGGAGGGACGTGGGATATCCAGAAGCTTCTGCACTCCACCATGAGCCACAAACTCAGCAGCAAACTTCTTGTGCAACAGCAGGGAGGCCAGATACTGAGATGGCAGAAATACAAGAGGGCATTAATAAAAGCTGTGTTTTGAGTTTTTTGGGGGGAAGCTAAGAAGGGTGTTGATGCAGAGAGTTTAGACCTTCAGAGAAGAACTTACCTTGAGGGCTTCAAAGGTTAACTGCACGTCATTTGTCTGTTTCAGATCCATGTAGTGCATGAGAAGCTGTCTGGCTCCCAGTTGCATGAATACTGCCAACAGCTACACAAAGAGCAACAAAGTTTGGGTCAGTGTTTACCTGTGTGTGTTTCTGAGCATTTACATGTGTGTGTGTGTGCGTGTGTGTGTGTGTGTGTGTGTGTGTGTGTGTGTGTGTGTGTGTACTGATTCCCTTTGTGCTGGGAGTATGGACTCACCTCCTGATACTCCCCTAGTGGGGTCAGGTACTGCAGGATGAGACGCTGTTCAATAGCAGGTGTGAGAGGGTCCAAGTGGTAGTTCTGGCCAATCACCCACGGGCTCATCTCTGACCAGCTGCTGTTGCTCAGCTCACTAAGGCTCCGTTCTGGCTCGGACAGGGTGAAGTTCAGCTTCTGTTTAGCCTTGCGCCCGTTCTCTCGCTCTGCCCTCTTCTGCGCCTGCCTTCCTCCCTCGGTTTGCCCATCACATACATCAGCTCCAGGGGACTCGCTGTCTGGGCCCTCCATCTTGGAGAGACACTTCCTGACCGAGTTGGCGAGACTGCTGGACTTCTGCGCCGATCCAAGGTTGAAAGAAATCTCATTGTTAGGCTCCAAACCATAACAATCTCCTCTTTTACCTGCGCTCTCTCCCTCTTCCGCTATCCCACTCTTGTCCATTCCATTCTTGTCTTCGAAGGCGGTGCAGTCCACTGTCTCCTCATCCAGAGGCAACATAGGCTCCAAACTGGTGGGCTTGCGAGGACTTGGCCGCCTGAACTCCCTCCTGCTCTCGACCTCTCGTTCTTGCAGCTCCCGCAAGCGCTGCAACATCAGTGGCACCTTCACAAGAGAAAAACATTTAAATAAATTAGTGAGATGACATGAGAGATGATGCCTCCCTAGTAGCAACTGTAAAGGAGTTGGTCAAGTCATTCAGCATTTACAAAAATCGCACACATGCATGCCAGTTTATTTGCTTGCCCATCTTTCATGCCCTGCAAGCTCAAGTCCAGTGTGTGAATTTAGATGAAAAAAAAAAAGTTGACCAACCAATACAGAGTTTTCTTCACGGTAGTTGGCAGCGATGTCCTGGTTCTCCATAGCTCCTGCTAGTAGACCAACAGAATAGATCCTCAAGGGCTGCTCTGCCTCCTGAGCCCACTTAAACAGCTTCTCCACTATCCCCTCCTGCACACACACACAATCACATACCCATGGTTAATGCTGTGCATGCCTGTTCACGTGAAGACAGGCACATTAACTTATATGTGGTCACATAAACCATACCTTCTCCTGAAACACGACAGCAGTTTCCAGCCCTGGCATGATGTTCAGCAAGAGGCGACAAGCGGCTGTGTTGAGGGTAATCTCCCTACTGCTCATCACATACGTGTTCACCAGCTTTACACATAGCAAATGACTAGTGTTAGTAACAAACTCTGCACCAAATTCATCAAACATATACATTATTTTTGACTACATAATACATCTCCCTCTCTCGCATCCACACTTACACCAAAACAACGTTCTGTGGCACAGCCAATATTTATGCAGACATAAAATTAAAAATATTCATATATATAAAAAATATTTTATGTGCTAAAAATTTTTTTTTTAATATATATATATTTAATTTTTGTATTTTGTACATTTGCCTAAACACTTACAGCATTCATGAAGTCATCATTCTTGAAGAGGATCTTCAGCAGGTGTCCCAGCATGCACTCTGGATCAGCTCGTCCTACAGAACAGCCACATTTAACACAAACCATACCACTGTAGCCTAGTACTTACTCTAAGAGCCCATACCAAAGGCTGACACTGGATTCCAGATCAGTTTTACGACCCATCCACACAGCAAATGAGAACTGTAACGATAACTGTAAAAACTATAGTCTTAAATATTTCTTTAGGTTATAAGAACAGCAACGTCCACACACACACATATTGTTATATATAACAATAACATGAACAATTATATAGCTGGGCATCACTTCATCATCTGGTCAGTGTGGCCAGTCGTATCGTTATAGTTACAGTGGTCATTATAGTGAGAGTTGGGATGTTTATGGAGGTTACCTGGGTGGCGATCATCAAAAGGGTCAGGGTCGGCTTTACGGTACTCCTCTGTCTCTCTCTCCACCAGTTCAGATATCCTGCAGACAATCAATACTGATGCACCTCTCAAAATCATACACAAAGCCCCACTACCAGGCTGTGCTTCAACAACATCTTTCCTGTATTTTCCATTGTACTTCTTGCAATAACATATGCTAGTCAGTTATTTTCCAATACACGCAGGCATCCAAAAAGTTTGTGTGGGTACACATACTCACTTGGTTAAGATAGCCACCAGGTCTGGTGTGGTCCCCTGTTGGTCTCTCTCCCATTGCTCCAGCAGAGAAGTGAGCTCTGCCTTTGAGTCCACACTGGCCTCCGCCACCCCTGCCATCCCCCTGACTAAAGGAACACAGACAGTAAGAGAGATATTCAGAAACAACAAGAACTGAGATGGAAGCATCACATGGTCAGATTAGAGCTTTCCTGTCATCTGGTGCAACTGGCGTTTGTGACTAGTAAATCCTTCCGTGTAAAACAATGAACCATCAACAGGCTTCGTTCTCAACAGATGCAACTGTACAAAGCCACTGTTATTTAGCCTGACAGCTGCGCTGTGCTGCAGCAGTCAACAGGTGAACTGCTTGCCGCTGCGCTACATGCTGGCGCGCGGTCAACTTGCCGTTTTGGACGAAACTCAGCTACAAATCCAATATGCACAGCTGTGAGAGTCCAAAATGCACAACGCGTTTGGCAACAATGGCCCAAACAAGGCAGAGTAATTCACTCTTGAGCTTAAAAGCCAAAGCACTAAAACAGCAAGTAACGTTATGGCGAATCTATTATCTCAGCTCGTGCTGTGTTCACTGTGCTTCAGTTCATCACATCTCTGTCAACATCTGGCTAGCTAGCAAATATAACTGGCTAACTAGCTCAATTGAAGGTATTGCGATATTACAACAATGTCGGGTCAGTAACAAGCTAAGTAATTGTTACATCGTTAGTTTAAACACTAAACAGACCCTGAAGAGTTAACGTTAACTATTTGGACATCTAATTTACCTGACAACTGGCTACCTCGACGTTAGTGTTGGAGTAACATTAACGTTCCCGTAAGATATAGTTGATCAACTCGTTTGCCAGGCCGCAAAATAACATTGAACTACCCAGCCAGGGGGTTATAACGAAACCACTTATTTTATCGACATCGGACTGCTTGGGTGACATTACGTTGCCCGCTATTAGCTGAATGTGCAGACCTTTTAGCCAGCTGCCCAGCAGCTAACGTTACATGCTGGTCTAGCTTACAAACCTGACATTGCTAATTGTATCAATGACAGTTGAACGAAATATCAGCTAGAGCAACGGATCACATTTAGTTAACAAAAATTGAGCCAGATGCTGGATGTAAGTTATAAAAGGCAATGTAACACGACTAAATGTGCTAAACGTGCTGTGCTTGCTTGTGTGTAGCTAGGGCTAATTAGCTAGCAGGCAAGGCTTTGGCTGAAAGGCTGTCTGGCTAGGAGGCTTGTCAACTCGAAAACGTGCTAACCAGCTAGCTGACTTGCAGGCAGTTCTAAGCTCGTGAACTAGCGGTATAGTATCTTACTCTTTCGTCCCGCTCAATGTTCCAACTTTACAATCCACTCCAGGAGTAACAATATGTGTCCAAAGAGTCACAGCACCTTATCACGGTTCTATTTCAAATAGAACACCTAATGAGAATTACGTATATAGAACTGGCTTTATGATATCACTTATATTAGCGCTGCCGTGTGCGCCAAGGTTTATTATGGCCACCACGTTCTTTACGTCACATGTTGAGCGACTGTCGATTATTTTCGAAGTATACAAATCCCGCCTATTCACCCATGACCCTACCATAGAATTGTTTTGCAGCTGGGTATATGGACATGTCCCTCTTGTGGAAACCTAGTAGGCCCACGAGTCGGTTGAAAATGTTCACATTAACTCAGGTGTTCGCTTCTTAGAGACTAGAGCAATATCGAATAAAGCCTCTCCGTAGAGGGTAATTTAAGTGGGCATCCGAGCATGCATCGTTTTACCAAATAATAGAGCCCCACCTGCAACAGTTAAGCTGCCTACTGATAAAACATATTTATTATATACATGGTCCACCCACAGCTTTTCCAACTCCTATTCCCATTCTTCCATTCTTCCCATTCCCATTATTACTCAACTCACTTTTGCATGCATCTATAGCCTAAATGTCATCAAATCAGAGTTGCCTGCTCTCAAGGCTGACTTGGCATGAGAATCGGTGAGATTGACAAAGCATGCTGGAGTCCAACAGCTCTTTGTTACAAAACTGCAAGATTAAACTTTACTGAAGAACATGAAAAAAGCCTGAACACATTATCAGATACATTTGTTCAGCTAAGATAGGTCCAGCATGTTTGGCATGGACCTAGCCAGGACTATGACAGGGAATGCATATGTCCCGACAGTGAAGCACAGAGGTGTGAGTGTGATGATATGGGGCTGCAAGAGTGCAAAAGGTGTTGGGGAGATGATATTTATACACCATGAATGCCAGTGGATATACCAAAATACTGGCTGACAAGATGGCGCCCAGTCTCCAGAAGCTTGGCAGAAGAGTAATATTCCATTATAATAACGATCCAAAGTATACTGCCAAAATCAGACAAACAGTTTTTAAAGAAGAAAAAAGTGAAAACTACAACATGGCAAAGTATGTTGCCTGACTTGAATCCAATAGAACACCTTTGGGTATTTTACAGAGAAGGGCAGGGCAACACCAGCCCTCCTATAAAGAACACCTGAATACAATTGTGTGACGAATGGCAGAACATCTCTTCAGAAATGTGTGCAGCACTTGTATTCTCCATGATCAGGGGAATTGGGCCTTTTATCAAGAATAAAAAGGTACAAAGTATTGAAAAAATAAAAAATGTATGCCAGCAGTGAAAGGTGTACTGACTAATGTTGCATTGAGTTACTGTGTGGCCTGTATTTTTGCACGTTCCTTGATCCATTGGCTTCTCCGGTGTCTGAGGCATTCATTTTTTATTTATGTCAGATCTATTCAGAATCCAGTATTTTTGATGAACATAAAGTTCCTTTCAACTTAAAACAATGATCAACTATTTAATTCTGAGGGCTGACAAAAGCAATAGTCTACTAATATATATTCATTTCACACCTTGAGTCATAGCTTCAGGTTTTCCATTTCACAGTTAAATTTAATATAAAAATATCACACACTTACTGCTTCACATATTAACAGTTTCAAAACTACAACTATATTCAAGAGTTTGACTCAAGTGAATGTAGACAAAGAGATGTCTGACTTTCACTATCAAAGTTAGTCCATCTGTACTTTTACTTACAGACTTACTATAGGCTACTTTATACACCCTAAGTTGAACAACAAAGAAAATATCTTACCTTTTTTCCAAAAAATAATCCATAACATACTAGATCTTAGAGGCATAACTAAATGCAGCATTAATTCTGGAAAGCATTCTGTAGGCTATGATCTTTAATTGAAATTAAAATGTCACTTCCAAACATGCAAGTGACAGGTGGCATCATAGGATAGCATGCTATCAGGAGCTACAGGGGTAGGTGTGGCTTTTTAGAGACAAATTCTACATAATATATTTTAGTGTGTATAAGGCACACATTTGACTAGGCTGACTGATGGCCCTGCTCACTTTTTTTTTACATTCAAGTTTATCCCATATCACTTAGTTCTAGTGTTCTGAATTGGCTGGATATTTACTGATTCAATTGTTTGTTTGTTTATTTGTTTGATGTTAAAGATGTGTTTGTCAGCATACGATCTGTGTAGCAATTTTTATTTTTGGGTGGTAAACGTTTGTTCCTTATTATAACGGCATTTGATGTAGTACAAGTTAATTTCTCTAGCAGGGGCATAACAAACAAAAAAGGTTCAGGGGGAGTCACATGACAGTCAGAGTATTAGAAATTTGAGGTTGAAGTTGTGATTTTTTTTTAAGGGGGTCCAAACTTTCCAGCAACGTCCCTGTTTAGAAATAGGTAGACAATAGACGGTCGTGATTCTACGTTCGTTTGAGAATGTACAGAAAAGGCCTCTGTGGAATGTATGGCTGAAAATGTAGGCTGCAGAATTGTGAAATACTAACCATAAACTGCTTTGAGCTCGCTAAGTAGCCTACGCCTTCTCAGTATATTTAGGCTGAAAATGTTTAACCCTTTTCATGGCCATGAAAGTAAATGAATGCGTGTCTATGAAGAGGTAACGTTATGACCTCTCTTGCAATATTTGTTCTTACACACGATTGTTTTTGTTCAACCGTAAACTCCATTTAGGGTGCACTTTAAAAAACCTGAAAGCGAAGCAGGGACATAGAACAAACCGTATATGACGTCACATGCAGCCTCATTCTCACCTCCTTCCTGACTCCGCACAGCTGTTGCTGGCTGTCCAAGTAGAGCAGTAGTGGTCGATCCCTCTAAGCCGAAGACAGGCTAATTTTAATAACTATCTTGACAGCTATATTCTTAGTATACATATAGTGCCCTTGTACATTAGGCAGCCTTCCGAAGCACTGGGATATGGCCAGGCAAGATCAGATCCTGATGCTAGACCCACCACATGAGCTCAAATTTAGAGGTAAGGAAGGTTGTTGGCAAGATATAAGGTGTGCTATAGCTAGCTAGCGGGTTAGCAACGGGTAAGGCCTGTAGGTGCTATATGCGAGTCATTTTGGCCACACCAGCATTCGTACAATGCTAGACACATACAAAATGTGCCGAGTCGGTAAATTCAGAAAGACACAATCGTAAATCTCTAGAAATAGTAATGCTTATTTCTGATTAACGCGGGGTAAACGGGAGGTAAGGTTAGCTAGCTAACGTTAACTAGTCTCTTCCGACCGAGTCTTATTATATCGCTGGCTAGCAATGATAGAGGGAGGCCGCGGTCATTTCGCCTGCCCTGTATACTGAGTCTGTTTAACGCTAACGCTCGCTCACTGCATACAAGTACCACTCAGAACATATTTTCTTAGTTTGTTGCAATTGACGCTGTAATCTGCTGATTACTCTATGCATTGAAACACTGATTTAATGCAGAATACTTCGCTATGCTTAAGGGGAAATGGTTAGCATAGTTAGCAGTCTGCAATAGCCTACCAGTTCATCATCGCTACCCTGTTGCCTGGTGGTACCAGTCAAGTAGCTCTCTTAACAGAACCTTTTTGGTAATATAGCTGCAGCTATGCTATCCCTAGCTGTGATCTGTTGTCAGAGTTTAGTTGGAGGAAATGACAACAGACTGAAATATTTGCAATGATTGCATTCAGTCAAGGAAAGCTGATGATGGCAAAATATGTAAACGACCACGTACCTACGCCATTATTGCCGTATGACTTTCCGATGTACATGGTTGTTGTAACAGTTTGGTTCATGGACTTGATGAATTCTTAAACACCTACCAACAATGCATTTTCCTCTGTGTTTGAGTTCCCTTTATCGCGTTAAATATAGTATTCGTTAAATATAGTATTCTGAGTAGGTGAAATTCGATCAGTACGGCTACATATTTGGGATGTGAGGGTGTTGGATTCACTTTTTCTTGCTTCGTTTCAATTGCTTTGTAGAATGTTAGCGATTAGTGTAGACCCATGGTGCATGACAGCTTAGGCATATGTACTGCTAAATATTAGGGGCATGCACTTTCATCAAGCAGAGAATATGTTGTTGATGGGTTGTGCCTCATTGTGTTGGTTTCCTCTTCTTCACAGGTCCATTTACAGATGTTGTCACTGCAAACCTGAAGCTTGGCAACCCCACAGACGGGAATGTGTGTTTTAAGGTGAAGACCACGGCACCACGCCGCTACTGTGTGCGGCCCAACAGTGGTGTCATTGATGCTGGGACCTCCATCAATGTTTCTGGTATGTGCCGCTTATAGCACGCATGCATGCATGTATAATCATTCTACACTGTAGCCGCCAAACATAGTTTGATATTGAATTTTAGTTTAAGAATGAATTTGCATGCACAATCTCATCTGTAGGCACAAACAATCAGAACATCCTTTCATACAGTCTAAGTCTATGAAAGTGGTAACAGTGCTTGCAAGTTTTCTTTCAGGATAAAACCTGAAATATAGAATATGCACACAACTCAGATTTGTCACAGTCTGATACGGTTTAGGGTATTCAATTGTGTTGTTTTGATGATGGTGGCTGATGGTGCTGTGTTCTCTTTCTTAAAGTTATGCTCCAGCCCTTTGATTATGACCCCAATGAGAAAAGCAAACATAAGTTCATGGTGCAGTCTCTGCGGGCTCCTCCAGATATGGGGGACATGGAGGGCGTGGTGAGTGCCCACCTTCAGAATTTCCCTCAGGATTTATAAACCGTTGATTTGGCTTTGTCTTTTGATGGACACAAATAAAGGATACCAACTTGAACCTCATTTGCCCAGCTTGAAGTGTTTGTGTCTGTTATCCAAAAGGAAAAAAAGACGATTTGTGCATAAATAGTTGTGAATTGTGAAATTCAGTTGTGAAATGTAAATTATTTGAATTTCATATCTGGTCAGATAGAATTCTGACACTGATAACACACCATCCTAATCTCCTTGTCTTCTCCTCACAGTGGAAAGAGGCGAAGCCAGAGGAGCTGATGGACTCTAAGCTGAGATGTGTGTTTGAAATGCCCTCGGACAGTGATAAGACTGTAAGTGCTATTTCTGACCCCATATGATTGATCTCACTTCTTAAAGCAGAAGCAGCGATAGAAATGTCCCTTTTCTCTCTCTCTCCTTCTATCTCCTTAACCCCACTTCCACTTTCTTTAGCATGAAGGTGACAGCAACAAGGTTCTGTCCTCCTCCTTGCTGAAGTCGGAATCCTCACTGCCGAAGTCGGCCAGCGTCTCACTGGACGATGGGGAGGTGAAGAAGATCATGGACGAGTGCAAGCGGCTCCAGCTGGAGGTGCAGAGGCTCCGAGAGGATAACCGGCAGATCCGGGTCAGAAGCCAACCCTAAATCTGTTGATGTTGATGCCCACTTACATTAGCCATTAGATATTCATTAGGCTTTTAATTATAACCAAAACAAAGCAGCAGTGATGATTAATAAACATCCCCTCATGTCTTGTTTTGTTTTCTGCCTTTCTCTTGTTGTCTACCTGTCCCGTTCTTCAGGAGGATGATGGGCTGAGAAGGAGGAAGACTACATCTATGTCTCCCCCGGTCTCTGCGTCGGGCACTGCTATGAGGGAGGAGGGGCTCACTACCCGTGTGCTGGCATTCTGTGTTCTCTTCTTCGTCATTGGCGTCATCATTGGCAAATTGGCCTTGTAGGCAGCAGCAGGGCCAAGTGCCCGAAGGCAGCAGCATGCTTTAGGATGGAAACAGACAGAGTGGGACGGGCCGAGGGGGGGAGTGCCCTGTCACGGCTTTCATCCATTAGATAAATTATTTAAGATAACAATTTGGAGAGGTAATCAGTTATATAATGAAAAAAAGAAGACCCAAGTCACAGATCTTGCCTTTTAATCATAGTGTATCCTCCCTGCTCTCCCTTTCACCTAGATACTCTTTTAAATCCCCCTCCCTCACATCTCTATCTCACCATCCCTCTCTTTTCCCTTCCTCCCTCTCTTTCCCCTGTTCCTTTTTTGCACAAATGATTATGTTTATTTGGGGGGAGTGGGCTGGGGGGGGCGGGGCCTGGGTGGTAAGCTTGTGTTAATAGGTTTTTTTGTTTGTTTGGTCTTTTTTTTTTTTTAAGAGGACTGAGGTTGCCCTTTTACATCCTGGTTGAAAAGGTGGTGTTTGTAATTGTTCTTGAGATGTTGACAGAAGGGCAGGAGAAAGGAATGCTGGAGGAAGGCTAGCATATGTGTCATCCCATGGTTGTGATGGTTGAGTTGAACTTGCTGAGGTGGGGGACTACTTGTGTGAATGAAATTTCACTTCTGTAAACACTGCACTGCACTTGTTCCGTTTGTATTAGTTAACGGTCACCTTTCAGTAACGAGATATGGCTGAGTTTTTGTCCTCACGTTTTTTGATTTGTGAGTGATTTCCTGTAGGCTCCTGCGCTGACATACAGTGTAGGGCTGCACAGGACCCCTGTTCTAGCCAAAAGGCAAAGGTCTCATTCTATGACAAATCACACTTAGGTTTCACCGTTTCCAATGCAATATACTTTATGGCAAATGACTGCCCCCTGAGGCTTGCCCGTGTCTCCCCAGGTGGTGCAACACACACACACACACACGCACACGCGCATACATACATACATACATACATACATACACAGACATACACAAGGAAGAGAACAATGACTTGGGTGCCGTCCATTCAAAGTGCTTCTCCTTCTACTTGGTTTTATAACATCTACATTTGTTGCTTCTGCATCTCATGTGTACTGTAATTATTAGGCTGTTGTCATTGTCTCCTCTTTTTTTGTATTCATATTAGCCATTACTGTAATCATGAGCTTTGTAAAGAGCTGTATGCTAATGGACTTCTCACTGTTTCTGGGGGCATGGAAACATTTGGGGGGTTTCCCTTGTGTTTAAAATGACATTAAATACTGTCTATTCCAAAGGGACCATCTAATCACTAGCTCTAGGTTTGAGTGTTGTTTTTTTTCCTGAAGTTGAAATATGCATATTTAAGCAGCAGCATATTACAGTGGGAGATCCCTTCACGGATTACTCAGTGGAGGTCAGTTTGGATTGTTGCCAGGCCATAGTTTAGCTTGGTGTTGTGTAGAACTACAGTAGATTGAACTGTTTGAAATGTATGGTTGTAGTATCAGAGTCCACAACAGGATTTGGAGTGGTATGGGACTGAAACTGTTTGCATGACCTCAACAATTCATCACAAGTGTAAACATCATCTTAGAACACAGAAATTACCTGTGGAAGAAATATATATACAGACATAAGATGTAGCTTATGTAAAACTGTTTTTCAAACCCATTTATATATTTTCGAGTGACAGTGTAATGGTGATGCCTGTGCAGGAAAGGCCATATTATAATCAAGCGAATAATCTGTAAGGGCACGATTGAAGGGGGAGTTCTTGAAATCTTGAAATAAACACTGGAACTATGTTGAGAGTAGGGAATTATTTGTAGATTGTGCAATGAGTAAAAGTGTCTCAGATAAGTGCTTGCTTGTTTCCACAGTAAAGAGTAGAACAGTGATTGACCTCAGCATGGGAATGACAGTGGGATTATTTGAAAGTCAGTTGTGTAGAGAATTCAGAAAAGGTTTCCGTCAACATCAAAAAGACGGCATAAACACTGATATAAAAACGCACATTACCTAATAATGTGATCTGACCATGTGGCCTCCTAATAAATTCATGAACACAAAGCTATGGTTTGTTTTGCATAACCTGAATGAATGGTCATCAACTACTGCTTTGATTAAGGCACAGTGGGGCAGTGTTATAACACTGTTAAACTGATTATTGAGTGTGAGCTTAACCACGTCCTTCCAATGCACGTGACAAAGTCTGATTCCATTTGTTGCCAAACGTAAATTGTAGTCACAGTAAATCTATTTTTAATCCATTTAACCATTTGAGTGCACCAAAGAACTGTGGGTTAACCTTTTTTTTTTTTTTAAATTTTTTATGTCAGACACCATGTGGACGGTAACTCGCATATCTCAGTACTAAACTTGTGACAGCAGAAGTCCATAGATAACAGCAGAAGGGAGGGATCCCTCGGTCATTCATGATTTAGCAAGTTGCACTTCAGAAACCGGGACATGACCATTCGTGGAGGTGCTCCTTTATGAGAACATAACAAATCCTTTATTTCGCTGGTTTCGACACCCCGAGGCCTCGCAAAGGTGGTAATACAGGTAACTTGCTCTCTACATTGTCGCTCATATTTATGATCTTTTTTGATATCATACATTTAGATATTCTTCATACCCTTCATGTATTTGCTCATCATGAATTCCAAAAGCCTTCGGGGTTTTATTATTCTTCCCACTTTGCTCTCATGTAGCCCACTAACTAATGTGATTGAAGAATTGAGGTCACGAGTAGGATAAGTGTTTCTTACACTCCCCGCGCTGAAAACAACGGTGCGTTATGTAGTTTTTTCTATACTTACCTATCAAATAGAGACTTGAAATGTTTTTGTTTTTTTGAACATGTACAGCGCTCTCTGGAGTGAAGTGATCTCCGCTAATAGATAATAGAGGGCAAAAGCCTTTATGTTAATTTGTCACTCAGCATTTCACCAACTAGATTATAGCTTGCCATCATTATAGATTAGAACATGTCTCTCATCACAACAGTTACAGGATGGAAGAGGTTGTTTTGATTTTGTTGCTGAAGTAGACCCCCCTATTATGAATATATGACGGAGACCCTTGCGTTCCTCCAGATATTCATAAAGGATATTTTCCTGGCTTGATGGTATCTGGATAAAATACTATGGCTAGCTGACTTCAGAAAAAGTTCATGTGTGTATTAGGAAGCAGAAGGCCCACTGTGAGATACATATGACTAAAGCATATACAGCAGCCTAACATAGGACACTACATACACTACTATTGCCATGCTATCACATCTCTATACAGATTTTAGCCTTCTTATCTAAATAGGGTTGGACAATAATTTAGTTTTTTTCTTTAGAGGAGATATGTCTTTCTCGTGCTATCAATTTTCTGCAATAACAGAAAATGCATAAATTAATCATGCGATTTGTGGAAGTGGAGTAGGCTACACTCAAATGCACTGTTATTCTAGAACAGTACCTTTAACATATCTTCAAATATACAGTAATACTGAATCTCTGACTAGGATAAAATAGTGCATATAACATACATTTTATACAATAGTAATGGAAATAACATTTGTGCTCTGGTGGGTTCTATGTATGACTGGACAAATGGGACAATTTCTGAGGTTAACTATTCAAATATATTTAGTTTCGACAATAGCAAGAACTAGAGCCAATGTAAAGATCATATATGATCCGTATCAATTGTCTAATGTATTAGTCATTATTAATGAATAAATTATCACTTCTATCAATGGTGATTCCATCCCTGATATTTGTTTGGGCAATTAACAAGGAAGTACTTTTACCTATCCACCTTTGTAAATGTTTTCATGCTCATTTTCAATGTCCACCTTGATTTTGCTTACCATGAAGACAACTTTGAGCACTTTCTCAAATTCAGATGAAACTGTTCTGGCTCAATGTATGTGCACCCTCTGTAAAATTGCCACTCTGCTTGTTTGCCTTCAATATCTCATCTTATTTTTCCATCAACAAGAGACTGTATCTACGAACAACCGCTTGCAGCTCAGAACACGCCCAACCACTATTATATAGTTCTAAACTATATAAAAATATTCCAACAGAATAATACATTTTTATCTAAACTCAGATGACTCCAATATTTCTGTGTCCCTGTTGGGGTGTAGCTTCATTGCTGTAACACATTAACACATCCAAAATAAGATAAGCATGCACTGATTCATGACCAACACGTAGCAGAAGGCATGACATTGTAGATCGTATGTGCCTGTTAAATGCTTTAAAAAAAATATTTCTCTCTCCCTCTCTCCTGTGCAGACGTCAAGGTACTCATGTTAAACAGTTGAACTTCTTAAACACCCCCATGTGCACTTCTAAGCACCCATAGAAGTGTGCAGTGCTGTTAGAACAGTGAACTTAATACACCACCTCACCACACATGTAACACAGAAATAGACGTCCACGCTATAGTGAAATGTATGTGTCTCTATGGTAAGTGATGGCATTCGTCCACGGATAGAAACCTACTACCCGCACACACACAAGAATACAGCCATAGTCCAAGCACATGAATCTTCTACAAGTTTTTTTTTTTCAATAAAGTTGTACAAAATAATACATTTTACAGTCTGTACAAGAATAATAGTCCAGCAGTAAAATAAAGAGACAGGAGAAGAGAATGATGATGGAAGAAGGCTGATGAGAGTGAGAGAACATATTAGTGTCCAAGTTATCATAGTCATTTCTGTCATTTTTAAAACATTGTTACTCTTAAAGTCTCTGATCAACCAAGACTGTATTGGTGCAGGAAAAACAAAGCATTTGGAAAGGGGGGTGGGGGGGTGATGAGTAAAAACATAAAGGGTAGAGGATTTTAAAGGGGTGGGATAAGGAAGGGAGGGTAAGTGAAAGGATGAGAGGGAGGGCATGAGTATCAATGGCACAGCAGTCCACAGACAGATGACCCTGTGAGGAGAGTTCTTTTAGCTGTTGCAGATTGGTCTCTTTCCTTGTGATGCAGTTTATTTTCTAGACCTTCTTCTTGACAGCTTGCACTTCTCTGGTTCCTTAAGTCATTTGCCTTGGGAATCCCTTCCTTCTGTTTTGTCCTTTTTCAATCAGTTTGCTGACCATTTCAAATGCAGCTAAATGATCAGGAACAACCGCCCTTCAGTGTAAGATGACGTGTTTATACTTACCAGTCTGGAAAGACATTGTGTGCACCTTCAAGTGAGGATGGTGTGTATCAGAAAGTGTGCATATGACACTAGGGTATGACTGCTAAAAAGGCATGTGTGCTTGAATATGTGCGTATGCATGTTTGTTTGTGTGTCTGTGTGTAAGTGTTAGGGTGAGGGGTCAGCAGTGGGAAGTGGGGGGGGGGTGGGCAGTCACCATTTCTACCCCCCTTGCCGTGAGAGCTTTTTCAGTCAGTCCTTTTTCTTCCTCCAATCACATCAGCTCACACTGGTGAAGTCCACCTCCCCTCCCCTCTCTAACAGCGACAGCTCATGCTGATGGAGTTCGCTCTCCTGTTCCAATCCCGACAGCTCATATCTGATCTATCTGAGTTCATCACACTCCTTCAATCACAAGAGCTCGTACTGACGGAGATGCATCCTCTGGATGATATCCCGGCAGTCGTTGAAGACGCGGCGTATGTTCTCAGTGTCCACGGCACAGGTGAAATGGGGGTAGCAGTAATGGCGGCCATCTCCGCTGGCTGTGCTAATCCGCTGCGAGGACGACATTGGAAAAGCAGTTTATTACTTTCAAGAATGAATCAACAAGCTTCAAAACCCTTTGCTTTTCAAAAGGTTAACCTGACCTGACCCATTTGTAGATCATACATTGCTGTGCCTAAGCAATGACATCTTCTGTAAGAGCTTGTGGGTCTTGTGGACTTACCAGAAACTCGTCTCTGATGAAATACTTAGCTCTGGTGACCCGCGGATGTTCGCCTGCCTCTGGGGTCGCTGTGTACAGGTGAGTGAGTAGTTATCAGTATACTGTATACAATATTAGTAAATGAAAAAGTTTTATATGGTTTACTACACTGTTTTTTTTGTTTTGTTTACTAGGCACATGCACATACTGTTGTGTCAGAATGTATGCAGAACATGTGTATATGTGTGAGTATTTTGATATTTCAGGAATCTCACCGTCATCTGGTGTGGTGTAGCGTGCAAACTCAGGGAAGTAATCCTCAATTTTAGACTTTCCTGCCAGAACCTTGTCAGCCAGCAGATCTTGTTTGTTGAGAAACAGAATGACGGAGATTGTCCGCAACCATCTGTGAAGATTCAGGGAGACAACAAAAGCCTGGTTAGTCACATGTATGACGTTTATATGTATGACGTTTATATGTATGACGGATTGAGCAAATACACTAAAACAAAGTAAATCATTAGGATACTGCACTTACACTGCAGGTCTGTTAGTACAGTAAACTGCGTAATTCCTTTTGAAGATCAAATAGCATACAATTCTGACCAAACAGGAAAATAATTGAAAGTGACATTCTCTATATGCCTAAGAGTGTGCAAGCGTGTTTGAGGGGTGAATGTGATGGCATGTGTGTGCACACGGTCACCTATTGTTCCAGATGTTTTTAAAGAGATTCAATGCTTCCTGTAAGCGATTGGTCTGATTGTCCTCTCTGACCACCATATTATAACTGCTACTGGCCACCACAAAGATGATCGCTGTTACATCTGTAAGCAGAAGAGTGATAGAAAAGACAAAAATACAGAAGTGTAGTACTGAGCATTATTATTATAAACCGTGCATTATTACACATATGTATTTATTCTCATCGCAACACCATTACATAACACACAGTTCAAGGGTTCAAGTGTTTTTACCATTGAAGCACTGGATCCATTTTCTTCGCTCATCCCTCTGTCCCCCAACATCAAACATACTAAAAAGAGAACAAATGTCAGCTTGAAGATTTCTGTTGCAAAACCAGCTTTGATAGTTGTATCCATTCACACTGCCTTTAAGTCATCAGCCATCAGTCAAGATCACCTGGAGAGTTCAATTTTGGATTGATCTCACAATACACTGTTACTGATTCCTGTTGACATGTACTCAGGAACCACGAATATGATCCCTCACATATCCTAGGCTAATAAAGAGACCTTAAGCTCAAACTCAGAGCTTCACGGTCCTCTGTTTAAGGTTAGCTGTGAAGTGATGAACCCTTACTGGAAATTGACTTTGTCCACTTGGAATCTTGTCTCAAAAATCCCAGAGGTTAGAACTCTGCATCGTAGCAGGTCCTGTGAACGAGCAACAGGAAAGGAAGACGACAGAAAGAAACATTCGATGAGGGCTTTTTTAAGCAAACATATTTAAATCAATTAATATATACAGTAGATATATTCAGCTAATATTGGTACATGTAATGTCAAAATGTTGTAATCTTAAGCTAGGGATCTTCATTTACCATAACAGCCACAACGCATATGTGGTTTTCTCTAGTTCATAACAGAACTATCCTGCTGGCTTATTTGAGTTTCAGAAAAAATCTAGCCAACTAAATCTCTCTCACACACACACAAACACACACACACACACACACACACACACACACCCACCTGATCAGAGGGCGAGTAATCATTCTGCTTTACAATGTCTATCTTGTCTAAAAAGCTGCAGGAAAAAAGATGGTCCAGTTGGTTTTACAATCATCTGCAAAATTCATTACAATAAACCTGATGGCATGTGCCATGTGCATGCAACATGATGTGCATGCGCATGGAATTTATGCATGCATGCATGGAATTTATTATTTTTCAGAGCAACAGTGTGCCAATGTTTTGCCAGAATTGTGATGGATGCGCACATCAAACACAACCAGTCTATAAAGTCTTGGTTACTCATATCGATCTTCATAATTCAGATGTTACAAAAATCACTTATAATAGTCACAGGTAAACTCATGCCATACATACACAAAGACACATGCACAGAGAATCCAGTGACAATGACATAATGTACACAAATGAATAATGCCATCACACACAAGACAAAGTGACCAAAAATGAAGATGAATGAAAGTTCTATGTCTTGTGTCTGAATTTGAAGTACCAACAGAACTTCAGGGAGTACTCACTACTGGGCACAATCTATGAGCTGGTACTCATTAGACCTTTCATAGCACGCCTTCACACCTTCATCCTGCCAAAGGCATTTGGCGTGCTCATAGAACTCCTGAGGTGGGGGGCAAGTGAGAGAGGGAGAAAGAGATCCATTACCAATTTGTGTTAATTGTGGTCAGTATATGGACCAGAAAAAAAGCATTTCATATTTCATAAGCTTCACAGATTAAGAAGAACACATGTCGATGACATGGCTCGAAACTTCTACCTTCAGAAAAAGTTAACTCTATAAATACAATCATGACAATCATAAATACATCATGACCTTATAAAACTAAATCAAACTTGAGTCCTTGTTTTATTGGGGGTAAGAGAAAGCAAAAAGAGGTCAAACTAAATTCACCACCTCCTTTCAGTGTTCTTCCCAGATTCCTCCCACAGCAATTTCACAGTCATGGCTAGAACATAGTATTGACAACTGGGCTGATTGTTTGGGAGCCTCCTTGTGTTGGTAATTGACTCAATTTTGCATTTGTTAATAAACATCACTGATTCTACCTTTAAAATAATGCAGGTCAATGTAGGATTCTCAGTGCTAATTCTGAGAACCAGGTATAGCTCTTAAGTGTTGGCAGATACTGGTGTGTGTGTGTGTGTTTCTGTCAGCAGACAGTTCCTCTCTAAAGTGAGGGCCCATGGGAATGGCCAAGAGGGACCATATCACTGCTAATGAGTAGGGTCATGGGAGAAACTGCCCTGTGACACATTCATACACACAGACAGCACATGACAAACTGCCCTGGGACACACTCATACACACAGACAGCACAGGAGAAACTGCCCTGTGACACACTCATACACACAGAAAGCACAGGAGAAACTGCCCTGGGACACACTCATACACACAGACAGCACAGGAGAAACTGCCCTGGGACACACTCATACACACAGACAGCACAGGAGAAACTGCCCTGGGACACACTCATACACACAGACAGCACAGGAGAAACTGCCCTGGGACACACTCATACACACAGACAGCACAGGAGAAACTGCCCTGGGACACAATCATACACACAGACAGCACAGGAGAAACTGCCCTGGGACACACTCATACACACAGACAGCACAGGAGAAACTGCCCTGGGACACACTCATACACACAGACAGCACAGGAGAAACTGCCCTGGGACACACTCATACACACAGACAGCACAGGAGAAACTGCCCTGGGACACACTCATACACACAGACAGCACATTTCCGCAACTGCACCTTCATCACAGCTATGCAGATCCTAAGAGGAGGAACTTAATACTTAAATCCACAAAACTACATTTCGACTCACTCACTCTCACACACACCTACCCAAATCCTACTCAATGCGGAAGTAATACTTACAGAAGGAAAATCAAAGTCTTTCTGATTGGCTAGGTTAAGGACATATTCCGTTCTCCATTGGTTGGCAGGACAGGCCAGCTGAAGAGGTGGAGCCAATGTCCCCATGGCTGTTACTATAGTCTGAATAAGAAAAATGACAGCAACTACATCAACACTTCTCTTTTCTCAGTATTTCTGACACATACACATAACTTTAAACCAATATAAGCTTCAACACAAACAACACAAACAAAAGCCATTTTACAGATTTACAGATTGCCATTCACTGTCTGAGGTTTGAGTTGCTTTCTTTGAAAAGTTGAAACTGAAAAGTTTCCATTTAACAAAAGCACTTAGAGTCAACCTAAGATACGAGTTCAGGTGACACATGGTGTTTCAAACATCAACATCAACCCAGCAGTGTGTTCAAAACAACACCAAAATAATATGAACTACAAGTCCAGGGGCATACCCCCTATCAGGTTTTTCATTTGCACAGTCCAATGATAAATATTGTTCACAGGTGGTTCCATCCTAATTCAAATGTAAGAAGGGGGTAAGACAGTACTATATCTGTGTTGGGATCTCCATATGTTTTATTGCTTAAAAATGTTTTCTGACTGCAATGAAATTAAGCATATAACTTGGCCCGAAGATTTGTTTAGTTTTTTTCACACTTGCCTTAGTGGGTGTTGAATGATTTAACAGATATGATGTGTTGTAAAACATGGACCAACTAGCACTGGGTATTGAAAACTCTCTGCAGCTGTTCTGAATCCAATTCAGGTCACACAGATATTTCACCCTGTCAACCGATATGAAGTTGACAACCTCAAATTGCCACAACTTCAACTTAATATCCAGCTCCCTTACCTCTATTGCCTCTTTAATGTTGTTCTTAATGTCGTGTATTTTCTGTTTTTTCTCCCTGTGAAAAAGCAAGCAAGCAACATCAAACACAGCAGATCAAACAAACAGGTACCAACTCAAGCTACTATGTTTTATTATGCTCAAAAGACATTTACTTAATCAAGAAAAATAACTGACAAATGCATTTAAGCCCTAAAGACTGTACTTAAAATTTCACTTAGCCAACCCTAAACAAATGTACTGAGAGGGTTTATGGGTGCATTCATTCCACCTGGAGTTGAACTATGTCAATGACCAACTACCACCTTAACAGTCAACATACAAAAGTGTAAAAAAATAATTACTTCGTCAAAATGTTGAGCCATCTTGAGAATACTAACACTAATAATGTCAAAACCTTTTTGCTGCTTTTTTGAAGCCTAAAGGCTCCCATCACTATCATTATAACACATTTCAGACGCTAAACAGCTTTATGTTTTTGTTAACAAGTGAGAACGACGTATGTTTTAAAAACACAGGAGGGCTCCTTTAACTAAACTTGGGGATGAGTAGGCTACTTTAAGTCTGACTTATCACTACATAGACTGGTGTGCAAGCACACATTAAGGGCTGGAGATCTTCTGCTTAGAACTGATTGAGCTCAGATTACCACTGCTACTCATGGATCCATTTTATCAGGTGGCGTGTAGATACATTAGCTGAAACCTGATGAGGAAGTTGCATTAAAGGCCTTTGCTGAAGAGAAAGATGATGTAGTTTGTTTCGCTATCTCAGAGGAGTTTGATGTGCCAGCTGGCTCTGTTTAACCTGACGCAGCTAAAGCTTCAATCTTGTGAGCTCAGTTTTCATTACATTACATTAAGGCAAGGCCAGGCTAATAGTCAGGTACCAAAGAGAAGCAAGTAGTGTGTATTTTTTTGAATTTTTGTTTGATTTGTTATTTGTATTTGTAGACATAGATATTAAATCAAACTTGTTTAGTATTCCAGATAATGCCCCAGATAATTACCCCAGTGCCCATGACTTCATAACTTGGCAAATGTTTATGCAACTCAGGTTGCCAGAAGCACAGTTCCACATTGAGATCACACCTGCAACTCCAGGCATGGGACACAGGCCTCCTAGTAAAGACTAAATCCAGAAACCGCTGCTCTTCGAGAAGTGAAGCGTACACCCTACACAGCTTTAGGCCCCATGGTATTCGTGACCATGACAAACACATAATAACATACTGAATATTTTCATGGACATTCACTGTTGGGGTCATCATGATAATACCTAACTGTATTCTTATCTTATGCTGTAGCAAGCTTCATACACAGTCCACACTGGCTATCAAACTTAGAAAACTAAATGTGAAATTAAAAAGAGAAAAGCCATTAATTACTTCAAAAGGAACAAAGGTGAATCCAACATTAACCAAAATAGTTTGAGAGTGTATGTGGACGAACCGCAACCCTAATGCGGGCAATGCAAACAGATCACCTGGGGGCACCCGTGACTATATGGACAAAGGTAAACAGGGAACTGCAGCGGTCAGAGGAAGGAAACTTACACGGAACTTCACAAGTAAATCACATATAACTTAAACAAAACAAAAAGTTTGAGTCATAAATAAAATAAAAACTGGTTAAAAAAATATTAAAACATTCTGAAATTGACTGAATCCTAACATCTCAAACCAAACCAAACAAACACCATTCTCACCGAGATCCCAGCATTAGACCAGCTCTGGCTCACATCAACATATCTGTGAAAGGGTCCACCAACAAGACTGAACACTGTGCTTTGACCTACTCTACGTATGTTTGTATGAGAATGGTGAAGATCTCATCTAACTTGACAGCAGCATAAGTCTGTTTTGGCAAGCTGCTTCAAAGTTTATCCATTCTCCAAATTCATCCAGTCACACTAACTACACACAGAGAGATAAATGACACACAGTCAGGGAACCCTGGATTCTTTTTCCAACCTGAATTGTACTGGTTATATGAACCATACAGTAATTTACAAGAGACAATAACGTTATTAAAAAGATCCTTCTAAGAGCAGCTAATTGCCAATTGGTAATGAATTTTCATTTGCCTCACAAATCGCATGTTGTGATATCCTGATTTGTTGAAATATTTAACGTTTTACATATGACAAGACTGAATGGGCATAAATACTTTAATACATGTATGAAACAATGTAATTATTATTTCACATACAGCCAACTCTCATTTAGCTTTAATTGTAACTGGCATACAAGCCAAAGGGTTTCTGTTTAGTTTTTTGTAATAAAAGTAGTGACAATATCTTAATAGTATTGTCTGAAGTAACCAACAGAAGGCACTTGGTTTAAGAAATCCAGGCTATTTGTTCAATGTTTGCTGTGTCTTTTGTACCATCGTGGCACATTATGCATTTATTTGTTTCCATTAATTACATTAGATGTTTTGTTGAAAATGGTATTGTTCTACATAAAGTTGCAAACTTTATATGTCCATCAATAAATCAGATGATCGGTTTTATGTTAATGTAGCCGGTGTCATACACTACTGTTTATATTCCTTTTCAGTGCTCTAGACAAGTACACATGTGGCACACTTACTCTGCGTTGAAGCCATTGACATGAAGGATACGCATCTGTTTCACAATGGTGCTCTTCCCAGACTCACCAGCACCTGCAAGACAGAGGAGGGGGGGGGGGGGGGGGGGGGGGAGAGTTCATTAATAGCGAGTGTGGAATTCTATCAAACGAGGCATCTTAAACATCTCCAATGTATGGCTGTTATAACAAGCACATACTTCCTGAATACATTGCAATAGCCAGCCTATATGTGAGCCAAACTTCACCATATTCCTTTAACACCGAAGAGGATGCTAACCAAAACAAGGTCTGCCACAGATCCTACTCTGCCAGCTATACACCATTTATTCATGCAAGTGAACCATGTAAAATGTAATCACTGCAGTGACTCAACTACCTCACTAATCTGCAGCACGACCTGAAGACAACCACCCAACTTCCTGACAACCCCACATGGCTTCCATCTTCATGCACAGTAAATTATCTCATAGACAAAAGCCATTTAAAAGTCAAACTGAATAAAAACCAGATTGTCTGATATTTGGCATATTGGTCATAGCTCTCAGTTACTCTCATGATAGTAATGCAGAATTGGCAAATTCATTAATAAAAGCGGAATTTATTTATGTCTCCAGGTATCCTTACACAGCCGTGTTACTGTATGTGAAGTCCTGTACCTCCAAAATTCTGTTAAACTACACATGGCTTGTGTGACTCCAAGCTGAAAGGATCAATGCATTCCAAAGGGCTGTTACACTGGTTTGACAAATGCCCAGACTTCCAGTCAAACCAAGGAGGGCACTGGCACACCCTCAAAAAGAGATGATGAAAAAGTGTAACTTTAATCAGTATATTCTCTGGATACTATGCCTGACACCTGTGCTGTTGTTTTGAGCCCTGTGCCTCTGGTTGATTTGAGAACTGCCAGCAACTATAGGTATACAACAGGTTTGACCTTAACTTTCCAGCTTGACATTTTCTAGAAATATGTGGGAAGTAAGCCTACATTTCAAAGTGGCCAAGTAGCACAAACCTGGTGTCAGAGATCTTTCACAGTGTCTGTGAAACTCAGACCTTGAAGGTAAAGTAACCTATTAGCTTTTTAATAGGGTCAGAGCTAAAAGTTATAAGCAGAATTGACCACATCCAGCTGGTACACACCTCGAACTGACTCGAACTTAAGTGCCAAACCTTCACTTTTCAGATTTCAGTGTACATGAGGCATCAACACAAGGGGGAATTAGAGGAAATACCGTGCAAAGCATAAACTCAGTCGGCAGACATATTTGTTATGGTTAAATACGACTTCACTTCTGCTTTCCACTTGAACCGTCACTTCCTCTAGGACAAAATTACCGGTGGCACAGTAAAGAACATCTCTTTTTCAGCGAATCAGTCTAGGCACATCTATCCACAAAGGCATCTAACTTAGGTATTCGTTTCTTCCTAAAGACATGGCATCTGAGAAACAAAAATACCGATGTAAATATAATTACAAATGAACAGCTTTTTCAAATATGACATAGGCTAGCTGTTAGACGCCGAAGCCATTGAGAACACACCCACGCCTCGAAAGACATGACACGCACATTCAGGATTCGATATTATCGCCAGATGACAAAGTAAGTTTAGGAGGAGTGTTGCTCTAAATGTTGCTCCAAACAAGGTTTCCCCAATGAGAGTCGAATTATTTTGCAACCATTCTTCCCGTTAGAAGTATACAGCCCAAAATGTTAAGACAGAAATAACTAAATCCCAGTAAGTGACACCAAAGGCCTGTGCTGCCGACGAAACTTGCGTATTTTGGCAGACACTGCATATAGAAAGGACAGTAGCTACCCACGAGATTAAAAGGCTACTTGGAATCTAGCCTGCAAACTGCTGAAGAAGTTTAGAGAGCCACCCTGTATCAAAACTTACCCAAAAGTAGAAGCCGATGTGTTGCTCTGTATATCTGCTTGTCTTTCTGTAATTGTTTTTCAATCTTTTTGTTAGCTTCTCTTTGGGCCTTCTCTTCATTTCGTTGGTCCTCTGTCTTACTATTCCCCAAACAGCCCATCTTCCCACAAGAAAAGAGTCCAGGGGAGGGGGAATGTTAAAAATAAATAATTAAACACCCTTTACTATCTCCCTTGTTTGACCCACTAAATATTCAAATACGTTTGCGACATTTAAACGGTTTGAAAAAGATACACCGGTGAAGCATAAAACAATACGGCCTGTTTCGATAGGTGATTGTGCAGTTTCTTTTTTACGTAGTGTACATCCTGCGTCTTTTCAGTAGTGCTGCTGGCTCTGCTAGGAGAGCAGGATAGCCTACTGCTGATGACGACAACAGTGCGGCCCTCTGATGTTCGCTTAATGATCACAGCTTGCTTGATATAAAGCTATAAACCACTGTCAAAACAAGTAGCCGCGACTTCAGCCTTCTTTACTTCAGCACTGAAATGGCAAAAATACTTAATTCCACGGATTGGCTTGCAGTAAATGAAGCATATGACTGCAATCCCAACTGGATTGTATTGCTAGTCGAGTATGCTCTTGGTGCAGAAAACCAATTGGGTTTAATAAGAGCATTTCAATTCATTAGGCCGTGTTTCATCGATGTGTATCCTTTCAGCAATCCTCCATGCAGATACGGACAAGCGTAGTAGTGTGTAACAACATTTGCACTCTGGGCTACTAAATGAAGGCTATGCGTATGCTATATTGTTTTCAGCGTAGCCTATCCATTTTTTCGCTTCATGTCACAGGCTATGCTACTCAAATACTTTGGAACACGGTGCAGTCAGAAATACGATTCCGATGGCCCGTTCAGAACAAATTCAGAAATTCCTTCTTATTCCTCGTTTCTGCGATAGCAGTGCCTTGTTGGTTTTCCCCAAGCCTAAGGCCTTCTCTGCCTCTCCTTTTGTTGGTGTAATACGGATCTCCACACACCAATTAGACATCGAATATTCGCAAGACAAGTTTCAAACAGATTTCGATGTGTCTACCAATAACAAAATAATACGAATCCTTGAATATTTTCCCGTTTCTTGTTGGTATAACCCCGCTGTCAAGCCTCAGCTTTGTAGTCCTTTAGAATGCGAGTGGTGGGTAACGTTACACACATGTGCATGTACGTTCATGAATATAACGCCGTTTGGGACAATACATTCCACCACGTAAGAGACGTGCTCCTTCGGCGAGTCGAGGTTGAGTCGAGACGCAAAAATATATATTTTTCAGGCTCTTTCCCCGTTTTCTCCAGGAATTAGACATTGAGACTGGCAGCTCTGAAGAGGTGGGGTGGGGCAAATAGATCACACAGAACCCTGGGAACGGACAGGGTCTAATCACATGATTGCACAAAACGTCAGCGTGCTCACATTCTGCGGAGAAGGGGCGCCCTCTTCAAAGAGACGGGAGAAACCAGCACGTTATGCAGGGGATCAAGAGAAAACCGCGAGACCATTACGCTATGCTTGTACAATTATAATTCGAATCAGTTTAATATAGGCGGGAGAGACTTCTATGTATTTTTGTCTTGTGTAGACGGAGGGGAAGCTTCCCGTGTGCCGCCTGGATCTGGCTTGATCTTGTGCAGTTCCAGGTGGCAACAGCTGGGCTGGCGCCTCAAACATATTGCCCCAACAACTACTAGTTCTACTACTCCTTGAAATTAGAATAGGTTCGCAACGAATGATTAAAGAGAAGCCAAGGAGCCTGGAGTAGGCTATATCGTCAAAACTATTGTAGGATATTTTACAACGGCCTAAAATGGATCCCCCCAAAATCTACTCTATTAGCTACTTTTGTTTATTCATTTGCGCTATGTTGCTTGCTCTCTCGCAACACTAATTTGAAATAGTTAATGTTTACCTCTCAGAAAAGAATATTCCTTCAAAATTCATTCACGTACCTCAATGCAATAGATCAGTGATTTTCAACCTTTTTGCCCCCAATGCGCCCCCCCCCCCCCCCCCCCCCCCCTGTCCAAGAACATAGTCCAACAACACCCCGGCCCCCACCCCATGATAACCTGTCTGCCTGTCATCTTTGCAACTGGACTCACTCCAAAGTCAAGCTGTTAGTCAAGCTTATTCCATTTTACCTCATAAAACATTCAAAACTGTTTCTGCCAGCGGAATCCTTCATTTCCATTGTCCCTATCCAGAGACAGTATAAATGCTGTTGTTGTATAATATTAACTTCTTGTTGTTAGTTGAATAATTAGCCTACCTTGGTGTTAAAGTTTTGTATTTAAAGCATTCTGTAATGGGCCTCATTTATCAATACTTCCTTTCCTAGAGTTTGAAAGTTGATTCTAATCGGATTTTAAATAGAAATCAGTTTGAGTGTAGATTTTAAACATACACATTTTTGTGTATTTCAGTTGATAATTTAGATTTAATTTCTTATCTTCACAAAGCCCCCCTTGCAGCTCCCTGTGGGCCCTGGGCCCTCAGTTGAGAACCACTGCAATAGGCACCTGCATTTGTAGTAACGTGCTCTAGTCCCAAATAATTGCCATTTGCAATAGCCTATGCTTGCAAATATTTTGCAAGGGGAAACTATTTTGCTCACAAACTGTACCACTCGTTGCCTGCAATTAGGATATAAAACAGTAGCTGTTATTTCTGTGTGTGTATAGTAAGACTAAATACATGATTCATTGAGGATTAAAGTTGTTTTTAAAATGTGTCCCAACAACCAACACTGCCTTCTCAAAATGCCCATAGATACTGGATACTTTGAAAGCGAAGTTGAAGTACTTCCTGTCTTTTGAAAGTTATAGACAAAGACGTACACCAGAGGGCGCCAACATACAGAACTTCAGAGTGACAAGAAAGGGATAGGCCTACTGCATCATAAAACTTGTTTTACAAAAAAACTAAAAACATAACAAGGGTGACTGGTCAGTCAGTTTATAGCACAAACGACACACAGCAACACACACGTGCATTTTTAGGTGGCGACACAGGACCCAGACATACACTAAATGATGTGACTGGAGTGTGACGAAACACACCAGTGCTGGTGTAAATATTGGCAAAACTACCATTTTAATTAAATATCTCCATTTGATAGTCTGAAAATGGCCCAACACGCCATCTACAGTTTAAAATCATCCTAAACCTCGCAAGCCCGATACTAATAAAGAGCCAACCATAGAGTCAAAAAAGAATGTTAACGTCCTCCCATATTGTAGCCCTCTCATGTTGTGGGAACAATTGCATTGACCATGGTGGTATTGGCATGCATATTAGAGTGGTCTTTCTACCATCTTGTACTAAGTCATTTCATCAACATTAAGCATTTTGCTAAAACTGCCTAACACATCCAATTTACATAACCCAGGTTTTTATTTTTTATATAATATATCCTCAACGTGGACCTTTCACCAAACTATGGGGGCTGGTGTAGTACTAAGTATATGGCTTTATACAGCCAGCTATTTATTTACAGTCAGGTGGGTTCCTTAAACAAGAATACTCTGTTGGCTTCTCTCTGTTTCACATGGTTTCCCAAGGGCTCTATAGGATGACTGTGTGTTTTGCTGAGTATTATCTGGAGCTTTGGTTTCAATTAGGCCAAATATCTGGAGACATAAGGTGCATAAACCTGACATGAATGGACTATTTGCTATGGGACGCTGCTGTAGTCTCTCCACCAGATCTACCTGTAGAAACCCTCGGCCGTACACTTACTCTACCCCATAGCATTTATATGCAATATATATTATTGCCACCACCGACATGTTTTTCTGTTCCTACTCTCCCTGCCCCTGTAACAGTAACCCTATGAGCACAGTGTAAACCCACTAAGCTGTGTTTTTGTATGTATCATGTATATACCACCTGATGTCTGTATTATGTACATCTACCAAATGCATGCTGTGTTCAACACTTGTTGTTTCCCTTCCCCTTCTCCCACACAACCTTTCCCCCATCCCCCTCTTCCTATCTCCAGCCTCCCGACCTGAAGCAGATGGGTCCCCCCTTATGTGCCCTCTGATTAAGGTTCCTTCCTGACTAACAGGACGTTTTCCCTTGCCCCTGCTGCCATTGTGCTTGCACTAAACGGGTCCAGGCTCTGGGTTCTGTTAAGTGCCTTGAGACAATTGTATTTAAAATGGCACTATATAAACACATTTAATTGAATTGAATTGAATTGATTTGAATTTAATAGACTTGAATTGAACTATGATAGTTGTGTATAAAAATAAGAAGAATAGTAAAGGACGTATGCACCTTTGAGTAAAACATTTTCATAAAACATACAGTACTGATCAAATCAAAGAAATCAATAAACCTGCAAAATGTGTTTTATGGATGTCAAGACTACTATATGTATGCAAACATATGGATATCAAACATGTTGGGTCATGTCTGTTTGTCTTGCCCTGTACAATGTTAATGTTCAAATGTTATTCTTATCATATGAATCTGGCTGTTTATTGTTATTGTTTTAAATCAAATAATTCCATGATCTTATTCCCTTCTCATTTCTAGAGCATTATGTACACATTTTCCGCTGTGCAGCTGCCTTCTTACCTTCCTTTGTGTAGTGTAGTGTAGTGGTAATCAGTGTGGTTTGTGTTCCTTCCTGAGTAAATAGCCCATGTTACTCACCTTACTCTAACCCCTCTAAATTGTGCTGTCAATGAAATATTAGCTGCCCACTCAGCACTCATCACCATAATCAATTTAGATCTTCTAAGACCTTCACTGAGCTGTTATTTAGTGGATTTCCAGGAGATTGAGTACCGCCATCTTGTTTGATGTGTTTCTCACCAAACGCACGCACACCTTCTCTGGTGGCTTTGCTCTGCTCGGCTTCTTCTGTTTTTTGTTATTTAGGTGTGTGAGACTTTTGATTGAAATGTATCTATTTAATTAATTATTCATTATTCTTGTTAAATCAGATTCTGTGTTTAAACAGTTCTCAGAAATGTTCAGAGGTTTTTCATTTTTCATTTCATTTGGTCTTTCAGCTTGGCTAGTTTAAAAGTGCATAGGTAGTCTTCGCTATGGGACGCTAGTTTTAGAGTGCATAAGTAGTTTTTGTTTTATTTTGAGAAATTGAACAGTTTTAGGTAAGTTGTAGTTTTTCTGTCAGAACAGGACTATAAGTAGCAACCACCGTGCAAAATGAGGGGGGAAAACAAAAAGGAAGTCTTTATTTAGTTTTTGTTTCAATTAGCAAAATAATGTTTTAAATTAGTTTTAGTTTTAGTCTTAGTCTTAGTTTTTTGTTATTTGTTATTTGTTTATTTGTTATTACAATAACCCTGACCTAGACATAAATACAGTGTCCTGGAAAATGTAACTTCTTACTTTGAAAACATAAAGCCACAGGGCTGTTTATGTTAATACAGCTACTGTTTTAAATAGTGCCGTGGCCACACCACCCTTGACAGAATGATCAGCTGATCATCTGAAGTAGTTGCTCTCACCCACATTCACTTACTTTCTTACTTACATCACTCACACATGTTTTCTCCCTTCTATTGATCTAAACTGATTTTTGAACTCCATTCTTCTGCTTCAAGTCATTCTCTGCTCCCCTTTTTACTTCCCGTTCTCCTTCACTTCCATTCTCTGTTTCTCCCCCCCGCCCATCTCCCCCCTTTCCCCCCTCCCCCTAAATAAGGCAGATAAGGATTGCAGGGTTGGCACTCTGACTGCTCGGCTAATGGACAATCCCCCATGAATATTAGATATGCTTCCTTCAACAGAAAAATGAAACGCAAGGAATATAAATTCAAGCTGAATCCACCTGGGATTTCTTTGTAGTAGAATTTAAAAGTTGTGATATGACTTATCATATCATAATTGCATGATTTCTAGGCCACTGAAAACAATTTTGGTTGGCTTCATAAGGAGTTTTAAGTTAATTTATAATTCTTTTGTGAAACATAAAAGTTTACATTCATTCTGTTCTCTTGCCACAGAAGCTTCAAAGCTCTAGTTATCTTAACCACCTTCTGAACAGCCAAAGAACTTTGACAAACATTCAGAATTTTTTGCACTTTTTAAAACCAATATACATATATATTACTTTACAAGGCAATTCCTGTCTCATGCCTTAATGTATGTGAAGTCCCCTATGGATTTGATGGAAAGCCACTGGACCAGGAGAGTGTTGATGAGTGTGATTCTCCTGCACTCTGCCCCCGCCTCCACCTCTCCCTTTGGGCTGGGCTTGAGAGAGTGGGAGTCACCTGCATCCCTGAGCAGTACATCGAGATGAGTTTGAGTGTGTGTGTGTTACTCAGAAACTGAACTGTGAGTGAGGATGACGGTGGACATTGTTGTTGGAGTGGTTTATAATATTCTTTTGCCAGTGCTGCTGCTTGCTGGTAAGCTCATTTCAGAATAGTATTCTCTGCCAAAGACAATTAAAAATATTCAATCCCTCTGTGCTTGATCTTAAGGGCAGTGGACAGATATCTGTGGAGTATATTGAAGAAGATTACATTTCTTATCGCATTGTATAGCAATGTGTCTGTTTTGGGTCACTATCACCGTTGGGGTTTTCATTAATGTTATATTAATTTAGTTGTATGTATGTTTTGTATGTTTGATGTAGTGAGTTGACACAGAATGCAGCAATGGACTGGGTGCTGGTGCTGGTGCTGATCTGAAATGTTTGTGTTTACTCATGTAGAGAGTGTTTTGAGTTTAGCGTTTTGCGCTCCGTTTACATTTGTCTCATGCAGGTTCACTCATCAGATCTTTTTTCTTACATTTTTGGGGTTTTGAGTCGGTCCATTTTTGCATGGGTGTAGTCTGTCCATTTTCTCGTGGTGTCGTCTGTCCATTTCTGCGTAGTGTAGTCTGTCCATTTCTGCGTAGTGTAGTCTGTCCATTTCTGCGTAGTGTAGTCTGTCCATTTCTGCGTAGTGTTTTCTGTCTATTTAGTTCTTGTGAAAACTAAGATGTTGCTCTCAGTTTCTTTACCTCTGCTTGATCTGCTGTCCTCACAGTCACACTGTCTGACACCAGAATCCTTTCACATATAGTTTGGATGTGTGTGTTAGAGACCAAATAGGATCAACTTTTGATTGATTGATTTTTAGACTGATATTCTCTCTGTGTGCATCCCTCTGCAGCGATATCTTTCAGGTACAATGGCCTTTCTGTGGTTTATCTACTCTTTCTCCTGATGCTGCCACTTCTGCCTAATCCCACTCCATGCAGCATGAAGGGTAAGCTGAAAGCATTCAAAGCATCTAAAACACTAGCTCCACTAAAACATCCACCACATTAAAATAGTAACATTGAAAACATGTACAACCTCCATAACCTCAACAGTAGTTCAGTATCCAAGGCATGGCAGTTTTTGTTCTGTAAGCGATACCCATACACTGGTACAATGGTAATACCAACAGTACACAGTTGGCTGGATGAATTCAGCCTTTAAAACCTCCCCTCAGATATCTATATACTACATTGTGCTCCCTAGAATTTGAGTGAAATATGCCAAATGGGCGCTTGACCCTTGAAGTTCTCACTCCATCTATATGAGAATTGAAACTTGTAATGGGAGGTCATAGGAGTGTTGCTAACCTATTCCACTCTGCATTCTGTACTGTAAGGAAAACTCTCCCGAGAGAGTCCACAAAGAGTATCCTCTGCCACCATTAAAAAACAACAATAATATTAAATATCAAGTATTAAACAACGTTTAACAGTTATGAAGTACGTTTTCAGCATTTATTAGATATGTAAAATTGTTTGTGTAAAACCGCTTTTGCAGCTGTACATGTACATATTCATGTACTTTAATGGATAATGTTAGACTGTGGACATGATTACTATTTGTGATTGGCACATTTTGTGTCCCATTCATATGCTCAAGAGACACCTTCTTGTAGCTACAAAAAAAAAAAAATCTGAACTATTCCACTGCCCAAGTAATTGGTTAATAGTAATAGGTAACAAGATCTCAGGATTCTTTAGAGGCAGGTGTTGATGAATTAAACTAAGAATTCTTTGCTAATTTCCATGTTACCCCTTTGCAGTCCCACACAGGCCTCTTACTTGCAACCTCAGGCATGGGAGGCGGCGTGCTAGTAAGGAGGCTAAAACCCATGAATACTAGCATCTGTCGCTAGCTTGGCTCTTAAGGTGTCAGGGAGTGAGGTTTACTCCCTGGACATCATTGTACTCGCTGGGTACTGTTACATTCTCTCCACCATGTTTTCCATGGTCTGATATATTTCAAATAGCTTTTTGGCTGTGTGCACATCGTCTAAGCTTGTGATCTTTCCATAAATTAAGACTAAGGGCCTGATTTACTAACAGGATTGCGCCCATTTCTGGCGTAAAATAGCGGTCGTAAACATAAAACGGTATTTACTAAGGGGGCGCAGCGCATATTAACGCCTGTGGGTGTGAACAGGGGAGGGTACGGAAACGTGGGTGGAAACCTGGGTGAACGTGGGCATGGAGCGCAATTTAATGGGAGGAGAGAAGGTAAGTGCGCCTAATGATGTATTGCGTAGGTATTTACTAAACTGCCTGGCGAGCGCATGTCCCTGATTTGCGGGCTAATTCTCCGCCTCATAAAAGCACGTCTTAACCAGGAAGCGCATTTCCATTGAGTCTGAAAACGTTGACATGGCAGCAGAGCAAGGCGAAGAAAGAAGACAGAGACTTCAGAAATATTTTTTTCAACTCGTATAACACATTTTCAGTTAAGCGAACCACAAATCATTAGACGGTACAGGTTAACCAGCCACGCAATACTTCAATTACTGAACCAGATCAGAGACATCGAACTCTCCAACCGGAGATCACATTCCATTCCATCAGTTGTTAAACTCAGGACAACATTACAAATATTGGCATCGGATCATTTCAAACAGTTATAGCATCAGCAGTTGGTATATATCTCAGCCTTCACTCAGCCAAATATTCACCCAGGTACTCGACGCATTGCTACCGCGCACTGGTCAATACATTTCCCCACTGCCATAGCTGAAATTAGAGACATCAAACAGGATTTTTTTTCCTTTCCGAACGTAATCGGAACCATTGATTACACCCACATGCAAACAGTCCCACCTTCAATCCACGAACACGTTTACCGAAACAGAAAGCACACATATTCAATGAATGTCCAGGTCATATGTGATGCCAACATGACCATTACTTACGTGGTAGTGGTCTGTCCATGACAGTTTTATCTTCCGGAATAGTGCCATCTATCCATGATTGAGCAACGGTGATTTTGGAGAGGCCTGGCTACTTGGTAAATGTATTTGTTTCAGTGGGGATATGTAAGGGATAATGGCCGACGAGCTGTGCAGTTCTACAAAGTTAATGGACGCTGCGGGGCAAAGAACTCCACGACGCGCAGCGTGTTGAGTGTTGGTCCGAGAAGTCCATTAACTTTGTAGAACTGCACAGCTCGGAGGCCGTTATCCCGCTTATCTCCCGTTTACAACATCCAAAAATGTTTTTATTATTATTATTATTTAGAATTTCCTTTATCTTTAGGAAATTTAATATGCATAATAACCTGATGAATTCTTGATTTGAAGCCTAGTGCTCCCGTTAGAGAAAGTAGTGCCTGGAACCGGCTGTTTTTCAAAAAAAAAAAACGTTACGTTGGTTGTCAATGGTAACCATTCAAGAGCATTGATATGGAACGGCGATTTAACTTTTCTACTGGGACTACGTCCAAGGTGTGCGGTTCCACGAACTTAACGTACACCCCATTAGCCAATCAGAAAACAGTATTTCGTTCCAGAGGGAGATAAATTGTAGTGAACCCATGTCCCTTGAAGAACGTATTAATCTCGCCATGTACACATCTATATTGTTATAATAGACAGTTTACGCATTAATGCCACCAATAGCATATTATTTATAATCGTGTTCTTTTAAACATCTCGCTGTAGGTGATGGCGGGCAAATCAACAATACAACCCATTGAATCAGGTTCAGTGATTGAGCGAACGTGAACCAATATATCTATCTCCTCTCCGCTGAACCTTATTTTTTTCTTCCTCGAATCTCCATGGTGGGCAGTAACTTGCAGGCAATTTCTCCCGTCTTTTAACGGTGCACTAAATAATGATTGCCCAGCGCTGATCTGGCTTGATACATATCATGGAAAATGCGTGGAAACACTGTGCGTTAATGTGCGCCTGTCAAAGGCGCAGATTAAGCTGCGTTCGCAAATCAATGTTAGTAAATCAGGCCCTTTAAAGGGCGGAGTAAGCACACAGTGCCCAGCGCAGATGTGGTTTGATAAATACCACGGAAAATGCGCAAAAACGACGTGCGTTAATGTGCGAGCGCAGATTAAGCAGCGGTCGCATGTTAGTAAATCAGGCACTAAGAATCTTTCCTGTTTTAGATAGGTTTGATGTGTGCTGTATAATTTTTTGTTTACACACTGTTAGTTTATGTCATATTTCTCTTAAAAGGGAAGCCAATGGATTTTTTAACCTGGGTCCTATTTGCATTATTTGGGGGGTCAACATTTTTACTAGGGACAAAAACGTTTAAAATCGATCCGGTATTGAGTCAGACCGATCAAACCAGCAAACGGATACAGAGGACCCCAGTGGCGCAAGCACTTGGGGAGGCAGAGTGAGGCGCTCTCCTCTCCATGTCTTCAGACCCTCATTATAACATTAACGAGCCTGTCAGTGGCTAAAACAAGCGGGTTGCTTGGATGTGCATGCTATCTCCCTGGGATTCCATTGGATAGCCGTATTGTGTTTGCCGGTTTGGGTGTTTGGTTGTTTTTGTCCCTAGTAGAAATTTGGACCCAAAAAGATCTAAAAATAGTGTTGAAAGATTGAAAAAGTGAAATGCCCCTTTAACCAAAACTGTTCAGAGTATAACCAGGTGTTGTCCTAGAAAGTATAGACAAGACCCTTCCTGCAAGGTTCTTGGTAGAACGTGTATGGATTTGTCAGAGGAGAGAAACTGACAAAACTACAGAGTACAGTGGGTTTCACCTGTTTAAAACATAACTGGTGAAATGCCATATAGATCTTAAAGGTGCATTAAGGATTAATAGCTATTCGCTAAAGGTATGCTAGCAGCTAAAACTAACGAAATCTCTTGAAATGTGCTGACTTTGACATTATGACAAACTAATTACTCAACGACTGTCCTTACACAGTCAAACATCAATCATGTGCAACACAAGACTAAGCAAGACGGCAAATAAGCTACTTACTAGATCGGCAGAAGGTAATCAAAGTCAGGTCGGCGGGCATCGGCAGGCAAAACTACAGAAGGCAGTTATATGCCTATCGACCCTGCTATGCCATTGGCACGGACGCAATTCTCCATATTAAAAGTCATTGTAGCGCCCCAATTTTTTTAAAGCTGTTATTTTAAGGTTAAACTGCTTATCCTAACCCTAATCCTGAAGCATAATTGTTGCATATTGTGCCTTTAATGTATAGCATCGTTTGAAGTAATCAAGCAGTCACTTTGGTTGCTTTTTAAACAAACATTCAAGACTTTGATTTGGGCTCCTGATGTCAAGGAAAGGTATGACCAACATTTGAAGTAATATTTTGTGTTGTTACATTTTCATAACAGCTTTACGTGACCAGCCAGGAATGAGCGGCAGTTATCTAATGCATGTAGAAGTAGCACATGCAAAAAGCTTGTTTGCTATGGGAAAGGTGTGTACTTAATATGTAAAAATGTGTTAGAATTATTCTGATTAAATAGAGGAGGGTATCCTTCAAAATGTCTGTGATATTTTACAACTACAGTCATTGGACTGCATTACATGCGTGAAATAAATTCTTAGATCTAATTTCACATTTCCACACAAAATGAGATCAGTTGGTTCAAATTGTTATCCTATTAGAAATGCAACAGACATTGACAGACTGGAGTTAAATTGGGCTTCATGTCTCCATTTCTACCTAAATGACTAAGAATATATTTAATGTTTAGTTATACCAACACTGCCCTGAACTTTGTACCAATCAATACATGCCATTAAATAAAAGAAGTCACTACTGCCTCTCCCATTGAGCTGTGTAAAGAGATGGGCCTGTAAGGTCTCATCCATTATGCATTACAGAGTAATTATAGTGAGGAATTAAGAGTGGTGGTGTCAGCGATGCCTGATTGTTGCTTCCTTGAAAGCTATATGGATCCACATATTTATGTCTCTGCTCTCCTACTCTCTCTCTCCCTCTCTCTCTCTCTCACTCTCTCTCTCTCTCTCTCTCTCTCTCTCTCTCTCTCTCTCTCTCTCTCTCTCCTCCCCTCCCTCTCTCTCCCACTTGCCCCTGCACTAAGCTCATCTTCGGTGGAAGGGGGTGAAGAGCTGATTAAACAGGTTTAATCAGGATGCCCTGAGCAGTTTGCACAAGGGATGGGCAGAGAAATGACATAAAGCTTTTAGTAAAAAATCCAGGTTATCGGAAACACATTTGCTGCCTCAGCTAATGCTGCACATGACTACAATTGGTTTTTCTGCTAAACAAACAGAAAGCAAACATGGCTGCTTCCGGTGCCTTGTCCTGCATGCTTCATGCCCCATCACCGAGCTTCTAAACTACATCATACATTTTCATCATCTGGGAAAGGTGGAGAAGCAGACATTGGTGTGATTGTAAATTAATCGACCTATGCTGCTAAATTCAATTTATGTTGACTGTTTTCCTCAAACCAAAGCTTGAAACCTCCTGAAAAGGGAAATAACACCATGCAGCTCTTGTGGTATCGACTCTTCTGCATGCGGTGGGATGAGCGCTGCAGTAAACATTGAGGTCGAAGTAGCCATGAGTTCAGCCCGTGAGGGATGGGTCTGGTCTGCCATGTTAGAGCTGAAACATTCTGAAATGTACCCCCACAGTGACTACCATTCTTACCATTACTGCCAGGCTCTCATACATCATCACCTTTACAGTTATTACTGCACTGCAGAAGCATCCATAAAACTTAACAGCTCAAATAACACAGGCTGCAATGGGGCTCAGTTTATGGCGGAGGATAAGCAGTAATAGAGATGCCACACCCGTCTGTCTGGGTTTCTATGTAACTGTTGTGATGTTTGTTTCTGACCGAAGGGAAGACAGGCAGGTTCCTGATGCTCCTCTGCTGCGCCAGTGTGACTTTCCTGGCCCTGCAGTGTGGAATGCAGATCCCATTCGCCTATGTGCCTAAAGATGGTAAGGGGCATACGCTCGGGATCCTACACCAACACCTGACCACGACAACCTGAAACTGTCATTTTGTTTCATCCCTACAAATAACCAAACATGTTGTTATGATCTGAAAGGCGAACAAAACTCATTCTTGAGGCACACCCAAAGGAAGTTAATTCATTAAATAGTTCTGTTTGCAGTTTAGGGCAATGCTCCAACTCATTCTGCTGGATGAAAATTTAATGAGGAGGAAATACTGGTTGAACTCGTTTGCTGATGAGACAAAACCACAAAACCACTGAACCATATAGTTAATGAAATATTTCCCTCAATTTTATCTCTTCCACAGTAAGCGGAATTTGGGAGGTCGTCCTCTATCATCTTGGCATTGTGAGGTATAAACTGTGTTGAAATTGTTATTCACCAGTCTGGGGTCTCTGCGGTGTTTAGCCCTAAGCCTTTTTATAACCATTAAACAATTAAGGGCTCTTTTCCTCATACGACGAAGAATATGCAGATGAGTATTGGTGCCTTGTGAGTAATGTTTAAAATTAAGATGATGGATACCCTCTAAGTGCACTGCAAGTAGTACACAGAATGTTCTGGAATGCTCTCTGACCTGTCCATGCATTTTCTGTGTAAATGTTATCTCAAGCTATTTCACTCAAGTTTTTTGTAAGTGCAAGATATTTCGAAAATAAAAACCGACCTTCAAGCTCCTGATACTGAAATGTCAAAGCAAACTGAAAACTCCCTTTAGAATAAAACCATACCAAACCAGTTCTCAAACTTGTGACAAAATGCATGAGCATGGAGTACAGGGTCAAAACTGTAAAGCAATTTTGGCAAATGACTATGTTGTTTACTCGCACAGGTTCAGTGATGTGGATGCTGGGAATATTGTGCGCTTGCTGGTGCCAGATTTTGGCCTGTTTGTGTCTGGGCTGTTCATCTGGCGCCTCTGCAGGAGGCTGATGAGGCCGCCCGTGGAACTGAGTGTCCATGACAACAGCATCGGATCTTCGGACCTTGAGGTGAGATCTTTTAAGACCACATACTACATAAACATGTTCATAGCAAGCCATGGCAACAATCAAAAGGGGCACCTGGAAGCAAATTAGTTTATTTTGTCATGATGAATGTCGATAAAGTGGAGCGCAAAACCATGTTGAAATGTGCATGTGTTCTCAAATGATATGAAAAAAAAAAATGAATGACAGAAAATGACAAGACTAACTGAGAGACTGACGTAGCTTTGGTCTGATTTGGTCCAGGTGGATCTGGACTCCACTGAATCCGAGACAGAGGATGATGGAAGCGAGAGCGACTCCATGACGGACAGCTCAGCTGAGAACAGAACCCCGGCAGCGGCTCCCCCTGCTTTTGTGCAGAAGCTGCTGGTGTTTGCCTCCGGACTGAGACTGCTGCTCTCCACAATCATGAACACGGCAGGAAAAGTGGTGGTGACCATCCAGCTGGGGATAGCAGGTACCGTGGGCTTTTTCAAAGCATTAAACTAAATGTGAAAACACTTAGATATATCTGGAATATGATGTTTACTGCTAGTGGTCGTCTATTCAGGCATGTATTCTAAGACAATGGGTGTGTTGTCTACATTAATGTTTTCAATTTAGGAGAGTTTTGCATCTTTGCACAAAGCATTAAACTAATGAATGATATTAACAGCATCATACCCCACCTTGCATGTCATTACATCATATCCTCCTCATTGGCCAAAATCAGGAGACAAAAGAAAAATCTCACTGATCTTGAAATCGTGATCGAGGGTATTCTTGTCAACAAATTCACAGTTTTGGTACGAGGGGGAAATTACTGGTGGATACGTTCTGTACATTTTTAGAGCTTCTTTGGATGGCATGAGTAAAATTGTAAGTAATGACTCACCTTTGTCTAGGTTTTTTACAGTGTGAAAATGCTTAAAAAAAAATGTAATATGTTAACTTTCCAAAGAAACGGAAAAAGGCCTTTCATTGTCCACTTGTGTTCGATAGCAGTGTGCCAGCTGTCTTCATTTGTTTGGCTTTTAATCTAAATGTTAAGGAACAAGAATGGCTCATACAAGGAAAACACTTACAGTACTCACGGTCAAAGCTCTCTCACACTCAAACTCTCTCAGTGCGTTGCCCTCAAACAGTGAACGTCTATGATAACCTTTTTATTTTCCATGTCGCAGGTATTGCCCTTCCCTCTCTGACATCCACTGTGTATTTTGGAGCGTTCCTGAGCTTGGTGTGGTTATGGGTGTACGGCCACCCGCTCTCCCTACTGGTGTTCAGTAGCCTCTGTGTGATGATGACCATATTCAGCGCTGGCCACATCTTGGGCCTCTACCTATACCAATTGCCTTTACTCCAGGAGTGTGTGCCTCCTCAGGACACCTATGCCAGGTACAGGATGTAGTCATTTTAGCATTTGCAAATTGTAATTGTAATTTTGCATGTTTAATCACAATACATAACAAAGCCATTTGAACCTCATCACACTTCGATTTTGGGGCTGCAGTTATGACCATAAACATCTTCAGCCATGCCAAAGTTGTGATGTTTGGGGTTTGATTCTGAGCCACACCTGTGGAGAGCCTTCAAATGTCTCTTCTGTGTTCCTTTTCGGGGGGGTCCCCAGACTGTTTGGTATGACTGCATTAATTCGGACCAACGGCTCAGAACCACACAGCCTCCGGCTGCAACCAGATGTCTCGTGGCCGGTGTTCATCAACCCTCTGGTCCTCCTGCTGCTCTATTACACCCTAGTGGCCCTGCTGCACAAGTGGGTCCACATTAATGCAGAGGTAATCCCATCACTTAAACAACCTCCGTACCACAACAATAACAAGTCGTTCGTAACCACAGCAACATGCAGCAAGTACTGCTGATCGTACGTGGTCATATTTCTTGTTCTTGTTCTTGTTCTTGTTCTTGTTCTTGTTCTTGTTCTTGTTCTTGTTCTTGTTCTTGTTCTTGTTCTTGTTCTTGTTCTTGTTCTTGTTCTTGTTCTTGTTCTTGTTCTTGTTCTTGTTCTTGTTCTTGTTCTTGTTCTTGTTCTTGTTCTTGTTCTTGTTCTTGTTCTTGTTCTTGTTCTTGTTCTTGTTCATAACTCCCCTTTCTTGTTTATCTGCTTCTAGTTTTCATTTGATATGCTGTAAGAGGTCAGGGTCAGAGCTACAATACTGGTCAAAATATCTTGTAGATGCTGCTTTTCACACCCATTTTCACATTTTGTGTAATGGGCCACTACAAATCCTCATAGGGTTAAAATCCAGCAATACACAAAGCTACGTGGATGCTTTTAACTAGAACATTTTGACAAGAAGGAAATTCCTAAAACATTCCCCTTAGCAGCGACACAATTTCATGTTAAGACCCTATCCTGTAAAATTGACAATATCTTGCGGATGTTACTGTGTGTTTGATTCTCACTGGTCATAAAATGGTTTTGGACTGATTAGTTCATAGGATTATGTTTTAATCCCAGCAATTATACAGTATGAATATGTTTTCAGGACAACAAACAAACATTTCTAAACAAAATTTACCAATGATGGAGACTAATTGAGAGTTTCATGTCTCTCACTTCAGTGATATAAAAATAAATGAAGGCTCTTAAATTCACTTAAGCATGCGTCTGCTGCTGTTTGAGCAGGCTTGTGAGAAGCATTCCATAGCCTGTCACATTTTTGGCAGGACACTGAAGAGGATGAACTGTCGGCTTTGTGTGAGATTCCCCCTAGTTTCTCAGAGGCAATGTTACCATCACCCATCAAATCAGAGGTAAAATATAATTTCATTATTTTATATTTATATTATATTATTTTAATATTATTTATTCTATTGTTAGTTAGTTAAACTTGTGAGAGCAGATAAGTATGCTAGGTCAGTATGTATACTTTGTTTCAAAACATAAATACCTGTCCATACCTACACAGGCCATTGATATAATGATGAGGAACAGCTGGGAGAAGCACAGTGTCCCCTCACAGGACTCTCTGATCTCCAGCACCATGTACCCAGAATGCTTTACACTTCCTGTGTATAGATCGCAAGACTACCTAAGCCACGGTACCTATCCAATATTTGTTAAAAGTAATTCACAGATGAAAAGATCAAAAAGGTGATATATACAGAGTAGCCTGTTGTGGTACCCTTATAGAAATGATGTTAGTTTCACTTACCATGTTGAATTTGTATAAATCTTTTGTTGAAATAAAAAGTATGAGTTTCTTAAACCGTAATCTTAATATTTAGGAGAAAACCCAATGATGTTCTCAGAGTTATGCTGATGTGCCATCAGAGTACATGTTCAGATATCTGGGTAGATCCATGGTACCACATGAAATAGAAAGACTTTCCAAAAACTGTTGGTTCGTTATTGGGACTCTGTCCATGTCTCTGGGAGAATATGACATGCTGGTGTTTTTGACGTGATGCTATGTTCAGGGTCATATGAGAGCAAGATGGAGGAAACAGAGGGGACTGATGAAGAGCATGATGACTACTCACTCAGCACCTCAGAAGCAACAGCTCCAGTTGATGCACCCAGTGGACTTGCTCTCTTTGGAATCTTCATCATGAAACAAAGTTACACCAGCGCCCTCATCATCATGATGGTACATTTGAAAAGCATGAGATTATAATGTGTGTGTGTGTGTGTGTGTGTGTGTGTGTGTGTGTGTGTGTGTGTGTGTGTGTGTGTGTGTGTGTGTGTGCCTGATGGTTCTGAATGAGCACGTTGGTGTAAGCATCTCTTTTGTCTCTCTGTTCGTGTTTAGGTATGGAGCATCACATATACTTCTTGGCTGGGCTTTGTGCTGCTCGTATGGTCGTGTGTGATCTGGATGATGAGAGACCGCCGCTACTACGCCATGCTCAGCGCTCCTTTCCTGGCTATCTATGGTACCGTGCTCCTCGGGGGCAGCTTCATCAGTGCGTTTCAATTAAAGAGACAGGAGCTTTTCCCCGGCATCCCCAAATCAGTTCTCATTGACTTTGATCTCTATGGTTACGAGGCATCCTGTGTTCACCTGGGTGTAAAGGTGGGTGAATAAGCAAAACTCAGGAATGTTGTAGGCATTGTTTCAATGTTAAATAATGGTGTTTTCATGTCGTAGTTATATTGTTGAACCTAGTAAGTAAACTGTACACCTCAATTAAAGATGGAAAATGGCTTTGTCATGCAGTATTTCCATTGAAGATTCACATGTATTCCCTTCAGCATATGTTAGTTAACAATGTCAGCTATGTCCAGTGGCTATCGAAAGGAACAAGAGCATTCAAGAATCTGAAATGATCCGACATGCTCAGTATATTTGGTTGACATAATTACTCAGCACATAACATAACATTTGTGTCTAAAGGTGGTGTATACCTTCAGCTTCTGGTTGCTGCTGCGTCAACAGCTAAGGGAGAAAGAGGAAGAGAGACAGCAGAAGCATGACTCTTTGGATGGCAAAACTGATACACGTGAGATTACTTTTCCCCTGTAAAAGATATGCTGGTCATTTTTTGCAGAAGCCAAAGAGGGGAGCAGTCCTTTTGACCTAAAGGGAACCATAAGGAGAGCCAGTTTGCATTATATTTCAGGATATAGCAGAGGCGTCTCACAGTATATAGAGATGCTTTCACTGTGTATCTGGTGTGCTCCTCGGGGACCCATGACCTTGGTGGTGTTAACATCTCTCTCTACAACTTGCTTTACTGTTTGAGCTATAAGTACATTCACGCTTGCATTTCTTAGGATGTGAATATGAAATGGAACTGCACATTATTTTGATTTCATACTAAATCAGAATTAAAAATGTTAATGGTCTGTCATGAAATATGTTCATGTGTAAATCATTTTTTCTGTGTACATTGCATTTATTTGTGTGTAGCCGATGACAGTGAATCTTCTGGACTGGTGTCTATTCTGGGTGGATTCGTGAAAGGAACCCTGGTGAAATACTGGATCTTCCTCTGCTGTTCAATGTTCTTTGTAGTCAGTTTCTCAGGAAATGTGGCTGTGTACAAGATCCTCTATATTGGGCTCTTCCTCTTCTGTGTGGTACTGTATCAGGTAAGAGCACTCACCTCCCTCTGTACTATTTAGGCAGTTGATGTGACCTATGAAGGCATGAATACATTCGAGCAAGCACTGAAATGTGCTCTGAAGTGTGTATTACATGTGTGTTTGTGTACCTGTGTGGTGTGGTGGTGTAGGTACATTATGATTTGTGGAGACGCACACTGAAGTACTTCTGGGCAGTAGTGGTGGGCTACTCCATGCTTGTGCTGATTCTCATCTACATGTACCAGTTTAAGACTGTGTCTGGACTCTTCATACAGACCATGGGAATGTCAGAGGAGGGGTGAGAGACCAGCACTGATGCTGAAGACCATTCATTATATCATTTTCTAAAACAAATTCTTAAAATGTATAAGCTCTGTGTTTCACATTTTATTGTGCTAGGAAGATCTTTATTTGGAATTTAATCCTGAATAAATGCTGAATGCTAATTTAAAAATGTTCTATACAGTATATATCCCCCCCCCCCATATATTCATATTGTATATTTTTAATTTTAATGATATTTCTGAAAAACTATTAGATCATTTGATTGAGTCTGGAGACTGATTTGTGTTTCTCGCTCAGGCTGCGTGACCTGGGTCTGGAGCAGTATGATACTGTGGAGCTGTTTGCACAAATCCTGCTGCCAGCTGTCTTCCTACTGGCCTGCATCCTGCAGCTGCATTATTTCAACTCTGACTTCCTCTCTCTCACTGACCTGGAGAACATCACTGTCCTGGACAAATTGGCCAGGTGTGCTGACTATCACCAGACACACCTAACAAAATCAATCTTCACTTTGGAGATGTCAGTCCTATGTGACTGAATCGCCAATGAGATGTTCCCACGAATGACTGAACTGGAAATTAGTTTGTGTTTGTGTTTATTTAGTTGTGTTTTTTAGTGGGTGAGCTGACTGTAGTGGATTTTAATGGATTGTGTTTGTGTAGATTTTGTGTTTTCTCATATCCCCTCATTCTTCTTCCCATTCAATGCCTATCAGTGAGGAGGAACTTAGAGAGAACGTGAAAGGGATTTCTGACATGTATGGGTGGCATGATTTTTATCCATTCCCATAATCGCTTTCAGGCTGCTGAATTATTTGTTGAAGCATGAACTTTTTTCAAACTTTAAAATACTCCATCTGTCCTGTCTATCTGTCTCTCCTGTTTATCTGTCTGTCCTGTCTTTATCATGTTTGATCCTGTACACCGTGATGGCCACCTTATTTTTTCAACAGTGATGCCAGTGTATTCCAGTGCTTGTGTGAATAGGATTCAGAAATGAAACATATTTAAAATGAAGTAAAATGTCATCTTTTTCAGGATTAAAGAAAATATTGTAAAACTCCAGCAAAGGTAAGACATATAGCTATATATGTTTGTGTGCTATGTTGTTTAGCCTTCATGTAGTTACCACCTCTGTTAGTGCCTTGCTCAGCAGGGCTATCTGCATTTGGTATCTAAAGCATGTGTAATTCACATGTAGTCGTTGACTCATAGACTCGTAAAAGAACAGATGAGTGGAGGGAGTGAAGCCACCCTGGACAAGGAAGGACTCTCCTCATCCTCAGACAAGAAGGAAGAGAAGACAGCTGAAGGAGAGAGTGAGTGTGTTTTGTGTTTCTGTGTGTGCATGCATTTGTGTGGAATATTGAGTGTAAGGCATTTGTATATTTGTATTGTTATTTGTTATGTTTATGTTTGTGTGTGTGTGTGTGTGTGTGTGTGTGTGTGTGTGTGTGTGTGTGTGTGTGTGTGTGTGTGTGTGTGTGTGTGTGTGTGTGTGTGTGTGTGTGTGTGTGTGTGTGTGTGAATGTGTGTGTGTGTGTGTGTGTGTGTGTGTGTGTGTGTGTGTGTGTGTGTTTTAGAGATGTCTGTGGAAAAATGGCTGTTGGTTGTGGATAGTGCGAGTGTGCTCATCCTGCAGATGCTTCATCTCGTGCATAAGGCACAGGCCCTCTGCTGGCGGCTGCTGGAACTGCACAGCCTTAAACTCCTTTCCACTGGCATCATCTGGGTTAGCTTGCAGGAGGTCAGACACACACACGCGCAGACACACACATATATATTCACACTTACACACATTCCATATATTTACTTAAATAAAATGATTAAATGTTTTTTGTCTTCCAACAAAAACACACACAATACAGTTCATACAAACACCAGGGTACAAAATCCACTCTGTTCCCACTTTCTTCCTTAGGTTTCTCTGATGAACTTTGTGTTCCTGGTGCTATGGACATTTGCCCTACTATTTCCTCAGCTGCGTCCGCTGGCCTCCAGGGTGTCGTCTGTGTGGGCATGTGTGATGGTGGTGTGCAAGATGATGTATCAGCTCAAAGTCATCAAACCACTGGAGTACTCCTCCAACTGTACCGCTGTGAGTCATCTCTTGGCATTTGTATATTTTGCTCTCTTTCATACTGACCTTCCTTTGTAAACAGGTTTATGTCCTTCTGGTTAAGATGGGGATTAGGGAAGCCCTTTTGGTAAAGTTATTTACTGAATGTAGGGGTTGGTGTCCGTCAATGGGAGCTGGTATGTACCCAACATGGAGGAACTTCTGATGAAGTCCATTTTGTACGTGGACCCTGTGGACCCTGCTATATGGTGTGGGGCACTACGCAAGTGTGGAGATCGTATTCTGCCTTGTCTTCAGGTACCTGTCACACACACACACACACACACACACACACACACACACACACAAACAATATACAGTTTATATATTAGTATTAGTAGTATTGTTATATATATATATATATATATATATATATTAACGTCTGTCTGGGTGTGTGTCTGCTTTAAGAACCACTTGCTGGTACTGGGTCTGCTTGTGTTTGATGTGACCATCCACCGGCGTCAGCTCCATTACCGTCTAAGTCATGACTTGAAAGTCCCACCATCTGGGATCATTTTCCTGGGGATAACTCGGCAGCACCTGGACCAAGGCATTCTACCCTGCCTGAAGTATTTCATCAACTACTTCTTCTACAAGTTTGGCCTGGAGGTGAAAGTTATCCCACATCACAAAAAACAGATAAGACACAAACTGAACACAATAACCAGCCTCTTGGGAACAATTATGCTACTTTTAACATCTTCCATTTGTTACTAACTTTTAGTAAGTTAGTTAATGAGTTAGTATTGCCCTGATACATATGATGATACTGTAGCATTAGATAGCACACCTTGCTCCATAGTGTCTTTATATTTTGATTTCAGGTGTGTTTTGTGGTCGCTGTGAATGTGATTGGCCAGAGAATGGATTTCTTTGCTATGCTGCACTCGTTTGCTCTGATAGCTGTCCTCTCCCACCGAAGAAGAAAAGCCATTGGAGAGGTGTGGCATAAATACTGCTGCTTCACTGCCAGCCTCATGGTACTGCAGTATCTGCTGTGTGTTGGGTTTCCACCAGCATTTTGCTTTGGTAAGAGTACACCTCAACAACAGTTTTACTCTTTTACTGTTAACTACCAAAAAGCCATGCAAAAACCATGCAGACACAACAGCTCACTTGACACTTAAACTTGCTAACATGCTAGCTGTTTTTTTGTTGTTGGGTGGTTTAGTTTACAATGTCGTGCTGTGAAAGCTTTTTTTTCTTCTTCATGGGGTGCAGAAAACAGAACTACATTGTGCATATGATGGATAGCTTGTGGTTTATTTGTATTCCTTCATATGGCCATTCACCATCAAAATTAATTTAAAGATGACAGCAAAACTAGTAAGCCTATAAAAGCTCAGAAAGATGCAAATTGTTGCATAGTGTTGCTTTAAGAGTAAATGCCATGCTGTGCATCAAGCTATACATACAACAGGTGTTTCAGCTCATTAATCATCTGGCAAAACAATGTGGTAACTAATAAATAAGTTGCACGACTGATCATTGGGACTGGGATAGCATGGTCTCCTGTGTTCACTGTGTTGCTGTGACTCCCTGCCTGTATGTCAATCTCTGTCCAGATTATCCCTGGAGGACGTCTGCAGGTGCTCTCACCTCCAACCTGATCAAGTGGCTCTACCTACCAGACTACGCCATGCATCCTGATCCTGCCTTCATCCTCTGTAGTTTTGCATTTCTATATCCACCTGATCATCCACTGCCATATGTGTACCTTTTGCACTTTTTAGACTTTTTCTCTCCTACTCTTCCTCTATTTTATTTTTCTCCCTTCCCCTCATGTCATTTCACCTCAAGTAGTATAAATAGGATGTTATAGAATGATAGCTGTACTTCGCCATCATTGTTTTACAGCAGGTTCACAGAATTTTGCTGATGAACTTTTCACTCACTCACTCATTGATATCCCTATCAGTTGTGAGGTCGCTGTTCATGTGCAAATTCATCATTTTTTAGAGAGCCTTTCTGTCTCTTGTCCTTAGATGATTACCTGTTCTTGCTGGTGGCGGCTCTGCAGGGGCAGGTGTTTAAGGAGGAGAACCGGGCGGCTGTGCGTCTGCTCGCTGGAGAGAATGTAGAGATCAGCCGCAGCCTAGACCCCTGCACCCTCAGCCAGTATACACCCGTCAGCAACTTCCTTCACTGCAGGTATGTGTGTATGTCTACACTCAGATGCTAGATGCTAATGGGGTTTAGCTTCTTTGCTAGCACTAGCACTAGACACAGGTTACACAAGGACCACAACTCACCCTCATGAAATCAAGTAATGGTGTGTGTCTGTCTTTGCAGGTCTTACCTGGACATGGTGAAAGTGTTTGTATTCAGCTATTTCTTCTGGCTGGTGTTGTGCCTCATCTTTATCACAGGGACGACACGCATCAATGTGTTCTGCTTGGGCTACCTGCTGGGCTGCTTCTACTTCATGCTGTTTGGAGGCTCCCTTTTGATGCAGCCTGTCTGCTATGTGCTTCGCCTGTGGGACTGGCTCATTGCTTACACATGCGTGGTCATCTGCCTCAAGAACATGCTGTCTGTATGTGTGCAGGTTATCTTGCTCTCGTTTGATCTCTGGAGACGGATCATATTTAGTCCTAACTGTCTCTCTCTGTTTCTCCCTCCCACACACACACACACACACTGTATTTGTACTTTCAGCTCGGCTCCTGTGCGTACCTTGACAGCCTGCTGAGAAGTGGTTGCTGGCTGATCCAGGCCTTTAGCATGGTCTGTACCATTAAAGGATATGATCTTCGTGAGTGAGACCTTACCTGGGTCTTTTTTTTATCCAGTGCTCTTTAGTTTTCACCTCTACTTGTTTTGTATAGTTGGATTAGAGCCGACACCAGATTGAGAAAATGGGAATCAGAGTGTACGCTTTGATATTGCTAGTCTAAGAAACATATTCCAGGACAGAGCAAGTAGGTCTTGGTTCTTGCAGTTTACAGCTCTGAGTTTTAAGAAGTGGGATCTGTGAGAATGCAAATATTTTGTGTTTATGTCCTTGTGATGTTATTGTACTTTTTGCTCTGTGTGTGTGTGTCTTCAGCTGCCCCGGATGATGAGTGTGAACTCCCAGAGGGAGAGGCAGGAATTGTATGGGATGCAATATGTTTCGCTGTCCTTCTAGTCCAGAGAAGAATCTTCCTAAGTTACTACTTCCTCTATGTGGTTTCTGACCTCAAAGCTTCTAAAGTCCTTGCCTCCAGGTAACTATGAATCTCATGTTAAAGATCCTCACCTTCAGGTCATTGCAACTCTCTGTATGGTGAACAGACGGGGGCCCTAGTTCAGTGACAGTACACTGGCCAAGAACAGTGGGAATAATCCGACCATCTTAATGACACTGGCTGATGTCTACCTAATAGCATTACCTTCAGGGGTCTTGAGTTGTTTGAAAGCTGTTTTAAGTTGCTTCAGATGTTATCAGTTGCTGTAACGTCCTGGGATTGTAATGACATGTCTTATGACACGTAAGAAACTCTGAGATGGCAGGTCATCTAATGAGTTGTGGGCTCTTATTCTGCCTCTGTTCTAAGGGGAGCTGAGCTTTTTGAAGCAAAAGTGAAGAAGCGTGTTGCAGCTCGACTGGAAATGGAACAGAAATCTGTGGAGACACTGAAGAAATCGTGAGAAACAATCCACTACATATCCCTGTGTGCTGACAGTTTACAGAGTCATTGTCAGGGCAGTGTGAAAGAGACCACATGTACTGTAGTAGCGGATCATGCATGCTAGTATATTATGTCTGTCATCATGTTATTGCTTGGTCATCAGTAATGGTATTCTCCCCCCATTTCAAAGGATGGAGAAAATCAAATCCAAACAGCAAAGTCGTCCGCCGAAAGAGTTGCCAGTAGACATGGAACCCAAAGGTTTGGCAAACACAGAGACCTGACTGTTACTGAAACACTTTCACTGTAAACCTTTAAGAGAATGAATGTGATGATCATCAGCTGAAATTATCTATTTGTGTAGGTGTTAATGGTTGATTTGGCAGATAATAGATAATAGCAGTGATAATATTGTGACAATATGATATGTTCTCCAGGAGAAGACAACGACAGTGGGAAATGGTCGAGACCTTGGGTTTCTCAACCTGGTGGTGAGTACTGCCATAACCATGAATCTCACTGCCCAACCCTCGTGCACACATAATTCAATAGGAGCCTTTCATACAGCTTCTCCTGTGTGTGTGTGTGCGTGTGTGTGTGCGTGCGTGTTTATGTGTGTGTGTATGTGTGTGTGTGTATTGCAGTTGGAGACTCTTGTGGCTATCAGCTGTTTGAGAGTAGCAGTGAGGAGGAGGAGGAGGAGTCACAGGAGCAGACAGAGGAAGACGCACCTCCCAAGAAGAAATCTGCTTTTCAGGTTTAGAGAATTTCAGCTTTTACACTATCGTTACATTTATTCTATTTTCTTCAACCTCGTAAACTTTACATATATACTATATGTCACACTCACATATTTCAGCTGGGCAACGTGAATATCAGAAGCCTAGTGATATAAATGGCAGCTCACATTAGTGATTTAACACAAAGGCACTGTGCATTAAATAAAGAATTCCATAATTAAACAATGTTTCTTTGTAATGTTGTCTGATAAGCTGCTGAGAGTTTAATCAATACGGGTCCAGGATGGTCCTTTTCCCCCCAAAATTGTTCCATCATCAGTTCATCTAATTTGTGTTCAGCTTGCATATGAGGCCTGGGTGGCTGGTGCTAAGTCTGCCCTTAAGGGCCACAAGAAGGAAGAAACCAAGCTGAAGAAAGAGGAGAGGCGCCGTGCGAGAAGAGAACTGCAGAAGCAGAAAGGTTTTGAAGATTTGTATTCTGCTTATTATTATTTTATTCTTTTTATTTAGACTATTATTGAAGGATTTTACCCATGTGAACATGTCTTAGGACTTTAATTCCCTGAACCTTAAAATAAACTACCCTTATACTACCTATACTACCCTACCCTGTTCTTGCTGTTGACATTAGATCTCAGTTTCACAGTATCACATCACACAGTGGGCAGTGAAATAGCAAGGGACATGTCTATGTCCAAATGATTGATCACAAGTCAGCCTTTTACAAACAACAATTTAGCCAGGAAGACCTGGCATGAAACTGGAAATCTGGTATTTTTTAGTAAACGGCTTTGAAAAGAATTACAAAGCTAAATGCTAATATGTTGCTGGGTCAGTTAAGACTGACTATGTGAGTTGAGTTAGTGGTAGGAATGACATCAATATGATGATGAATTTGACCTCTGACCTCAGGACTGGAAAGAGTTGAGTCAAGTGAAGATGAGCTGGAGGAGAACGAAGATGATGAAGAAGAAGAAGGTATGTTTGACTGTAGAAGTTTATTGCTGACCTCTAATTTTCTTTCTCTACTTTAGCCTGAAAATGTGGTTTTGAATTTGACTGACACATTCACAGTTATTTGTTGACTCGTTGCAGTTTGTAAAGTGTACTGATTTATCCAACTGCTCTCTGCTCTCTTTCCAAATTGCTTATTGTGTGTGCACTGTGTTTGATATTGCTGAACTGTCTTTGTCTTTGCTGTCTTTGCTTTGGTTCCAGCATGTTGGCCTTAGAGAAGCTTTGTCCAAAGTAAAAGTTATCTCCCTTAGTTCAGTGTCAAAAATACAGATTTTATTGATGTTCTAAAACTTGCTGATGGGTATTTCTTAATGAAACCAACTAGATATCTGGGATGCGGGGGTCAGGTTTCGGAGTGAGCATCCGAATAAACATGTCACAGTAGTACACAGTTTATCTCACACGCATTATTAAGCAAACTTGACAATATCTGCTCTACTTCAGTAAATTATTAAATTAGATGTGAGAGAACCCAGTCCCACTGAACGGAAAAAAATGGTTTGGTTCCTCCACCCCCACTAGAGAACATATTTCAGCGGCTCATCAGCTCCTTGACATTAGTGTGGGTCTTCCTGACGTCCCTCATTGATGACCTCACCGGAGGACTGAACTCTTTTTGTAAGGATAACCTGGACATTTCCAAAGTTCTGTGTAACGAGAGGGCCTTACTGAGCAGTCAACAAAATAAGGTACAGTATTCGACATCCCATCATAGACATTGTATTCATCTCATAATTAGGGTTGACACATTTTAAACATGTAACCTTGACAGACAGACAGGCAGACACAGACAAAATGAGTATGTTCAGTTTAAGGTATTTGGCCGGCACATTTGTTCAAAGTAACAAATCAATATTAACAGGCACATATTGGACATTCAAGGGTATGTGTGAACCCCCTGGAGAGATTGCTACGATCTCATTATGTCGTCATCTTAAGTAGGTTACTAATACAAGGATAATCCCAAACTCAAAGGCTTTCTACCATTTCTTGTGCGGTTCTGGTTCTGACTGATGGCAGGGGAGGGAAGTGACCCAGGAGAGCATCAGGCAGTTCTACCAGAGCTGGATGTCCAGACAGAACACACAGGCCTCGCTGGATCAGGAGGAAGAGCTGGGGCCTCCTGCCTCCCCCCCACCTCTGCCGGGCTCACCCCGCGGATACACCAAACTCCAGAGCGCCAACTCCAAATTCTCCTGGGGGAGCAGCCTGTCCAGGTTTGCACACATACACACACATACAGTACACACACACTCACACACACACACACACACACACACACACACACACACACACACACACACACACACACACACACACACACACACACACACACACACACACACACACATACACACACACACACAAACACATATGTAAGGGCAAGCAGAAGAGGAGCTTAAGAAAAATAACACAGTATCATCCTCATATCAAAAGTGAAATATTTACCTTTTATCAAGTAGTGTTGTGTGAAGTGTGTTTGTACTGAAGAAGGTAGACCTGTGCAGAAGGTGGACAAATGCACACTTTGTAATAATCCATATTCTTATTTGCTGAATGTGTTCCTCCTGTTTATTTACTGATTCATTATTTGTTACACCATTCACACTGTTCGATCATCCCTCAATCATTTGTTTTGAGCTTCTCAATGAGTCCGCGCTTTGGTCTTCATCCTTCTCACCATATTGGTGTGAAATACGCACTAAATATCCAAACTTTTATTTCAGTTTGAAGAGTCCTGTGATGTTAAATCATCCTCTCTCTTTCTCTCCCTCTTTGCCTCTCTGTTGTTCAGCTGTCTAACTGATGACACATTGCTGGGCTCGCGGCAGCCAACTCTGGAGGATCTTGACGAGCCGCTTCCACCACAGACAACTGGCCAGGAGCTCCGCCGCAAGCTCCTCAAATCAGCCCACATAGACCTGAGCTCTTTCGACAGCGACGGACCTCCTCAAGAGTAAGTGTTCCTTGAAATGTCTTTCATACAGGTCTTGGTAGTTATTAAAGGAGGACATGACTGACTAAATGAAATACATGAATGGTTTGACCTCTTTACAATCAGTTTACAACAGTGTAACTTTAGTGATTAGCATAGGTGTTGTTTGTTTAGGTCTGTAGCTAGTTACCCTCATTTCATTTGTGTTTTAGGTTATGTGACAATTGTTTGTGTGGCCTGGGTTGTTCCAACTTGCGTCACTGGCTTGAAATGGTCACTATTCTAATTCTGAGGTGACAATTTTCTCAACAATCTCGCTCTCTCTCTCTCTCTATCTTTCTATCTCTCTTTCTATCTGTGTTCCTGTCTTTCTCCCTTTTATTTTTTCCCCGTCTCTTTATCAGTATTGTTGATGAAGAGAGTGAGGCAGAAGAAGAGATGGAGGAAGAACTTGAGGATCATGTACAAGAGAAGGAGACAGAGCAGTGCCTGGAGTCATGTGACGAAGACCCAGAGGAGGACCCGGGTGAAGCCACCCCAGAGCCTGCTCCCCTGAATGAAACGACCCGAGCCCTGACAGCCAGTGAGCTGCTGCTTAATGAGTAAGGTCCCTTTACATTTACACTGCAGCACAGCTCTGCACACTGTTTAACCTGCAATGTTATATATTAAGTAGAACTTTAGGATGTTAAGTGTTAAGATGTGAAGATGTACTAAAGATGATCAATAGATAGTCTTACCTGTACAACACCAATTTACTAGCTTCCACTGCAGTCAATTACAGTTGTGCAAATTCAGGTTGTCTGTGGTTACAGCCCACCACAAAGAGCAATGCAAAGGTCAGAAATAACATACCTCCAAACTCTCAGATCAATTAACAAGAACTTATGAATTACATTGTAATAATTCAGTTTCCAATGGGTTACACCAGAATCACTTGAAAATGGTGTTGTCATTGAGTCACTCTTAATTCTCTCTGCTCTCTTTTCTCTCTGCCCTTTTTCCCTTCCTCCTCCCTCCTGTTCTCCTCCTGCCTGTTCTCCTCCTGCCTGCTCTGTGGGTAGTATGTTTCATAACCCGGAGATCGAGGAGTCTGATAAGTTTTACCACTCCCTTCCCCGGCCCTTGCGGTTGATGCTTGCCCTCTACAACACTATGGTGTCTCAGTCAGAGATGCTGTGCTACTTCGTCATCATCCTGAACCACATGGTGTCGGCCTCTCTGCTGTCTCTGTTGCTGCCCATCCTCATCTTCATGTGGGCCATGCTGTCTGTCCCACGGCCCACCAAGCGCTTCTGGATGACCGCCATCATCTACACCGAGGTTAGCGTTGCAGATTGCAGTATTAACAGTTATAAAAGGTATTTATTACAGCATTCAACATGCTCATATTAACCACATAATGTACTCATAATAAGATGGAGAACTTGTTTTGGGAATGTAGAAAGACAAATTAGTAATTAGACTGAAATCATTTTGAGTGTAATTGTTTGTTGTTTGACAAACTACTTCTGTCTTCTCAGATGATCGTGGTGGTAAAGTATTTTTGCCAGTTTGGGTTTTTTCCATGGACTACTTCAGCTTACCGTGGCATCAATTCCGAGCGTCCATTTGCAGTGCCCAACATTGTTGGTGTGGAGAAGAAGGATGGCTATGTGTTATTTGACCTGCTGCAACTGCTGGCACTTTTCTTCCATCGGTCAATTCTCAAGGCAAACTTACCACTCTGATCTGTCTACTTAAACCTATATACAAGAAAAGTGATTATTTGATATTGTACTGTAGTATGAAACAATGACTGTAAAAATCATGGACAGCGTACACTCAGTCAAAGGTCAAGCCACCAGAAGGAACTAAAAAATTGCTGAGATTTAACCAAGTATTTTTTGTTTACTATACAGGCTCTGGCCAATTATATTCTTACTGGACAGAATCTGGCTGTATGTTTGCCAGTTTGGCCGATCATTTTTGGCTTTTTTTACTTCATATCATAAGTGCATGACAACGCACTGTCCATGCTTTTTACAGTCATTGTTCTGGACTGTGAGCGAAGCAGATGATTCATTTCTGCTCTGCCTTTCTGGTCAACAGTGCCATGGTTTGTGGGACAACAAGGAGGTAGAGATGCCTGACTTCTTCAAGAAGCTGAAGAAGAAGAATGAAAAGAATAAGATGAGTGCAGGAGGAGGAGGAGGAGGAAGAGGGGGTGAGGATGCACCGGCCCCTCGGAGACGGCTGCCCTTCCTCCCCATGCAGGCGTCCACCACTTCCTCCCTGTTCCACAGATGGGGGAAAGGCAACAGCTCAGAGCAGCAGGGTGTGTGCCCAGTCTCAGCAGTGCTAGCTGGGGTTTGTGTATGACACTCACAGCAGCCCCTCTAGATTATGCGTTTGCAATCCAATATCACTCTATGATACATAGAGCGGTGTAGCTGCTTATGACCCTCCAAAATGGCGGTCTCATTAGGACGGTCCACACCATGCAAGATACGCGTATCTAGAAAGGATGAATCATGAGCCTGAAAAAAAATTGTCCTTTCAGTGTTTTTTTTTACAACATCCTCTGCTATGTGCAAAGAATGCGAAAGGCAAATGCTGGTGTTAAGGGTTCACCATCATGTCATCAGAATCTCATTTTCTTACTCTAATGGGATTGATTTTTCTTTTGGTTCTGCAGGGGGTCAGAAGCCAAAGAAACGCCGTTCTAAGAGGAAGAAGCGGGTTCCCAGTGTTCCCCTGACCCGCAAACAGAGGATGCGCCAGCACATCAGAGAGAGGGCTCTGGTGGTCAAAGCTGCTGCCATTGAGATGTAGGTTTGCATACGGACACATGTACTTTATATTCAATGACACCTTTTGATTCAGATGTGAAGATGTGATCATTTACATACAGACTCTCAAACATTCCCTTTAAAAAGTAAGTAATAAAAAAATGGTTACAATAAAAAATATATTGATGCAGTACATATCATACACATGTACACATTTTACATACTTTTGTCCATGTTGTTGAGACTGCTTTTTTAAACATTAAAGGTGGAGCTATAATGTCTCAGCTCCAAGGCTCTTGGACACAAATTGAATGACTCCCTCCTTCACTGTGTTTTCTCAGTGCCCTACACATATACCTACCCATAAGACAGTTCTTCTATGACATCATCCACCCTGAGTACAGTCCTGTGTGCGATGTCTACGCCATGATGTTCCTGATTGATGTAGTCAATTTCATAGTCATCATTTTTGGCTACGGGGCTTTTGGGGTAAGTACCAATAATTTGCTAAACGAAACACTCTGAATAACTGACTTGACGAGGGAACAAATGTAAAACAGATGGTCTATGCATAGTCATGGACACTGCGAGCGGAATGTTTCCTTGATGTCTTATGGCCTGTTCGTAACCATCAATTCTCTCATTTAGTTGGTTGGGTTTTTTCTTCCGTTGCTGTTTGTTTGTCTGGTTGTAGAAACACAGTGCAGCAGCGGACATCTCAGAGTCACTAGGAGACGACCAGGTACCTGAGGCCTTCCTGGTGATGCTGCTCATCCAGTTTGGCACCATGGTGGTAGACCGTGCATTGTACCTTCGCAAGACCCTTTTTGGAAAGTGTATTTGCCAGGTTGTGCTGGTGTTTGGGATCCACTTCTGGATGTTCTTCATACTGCCTGGGGTGACGGAACGGTCAGGAATTCTTCAAACATGTTTTATTCAGTGCTTCACTTCACCATATACACATTCACCCAGGACCTCTTGACATTTCACCCAGTTTTCATTTTGTAGCCTGAAAGTGAAAAATGTTATGGTACTGAGCATACAGATACCATTGGATTGTGTTAAATGTGGTCATTGCACATCAGTATGGGTTGGCGGAGGTAAACAAGACATCAGAAATCATCATGTTTGGCTTTGGATTGTCTACTTTGTCTTTTAGGAGATTCAATACGAACTTTGTTGCCCAGCTGTGGTATTTTGTGAAGTGCATCTACTTTGGCCTGTCTGCCTATCAGATCAAGTGTGGTTACCCAAGCGGAGTTCTTGGGAACTTCCTTACTAAGAATTACAACTACCTTAACCTCTTCCTTTTCCAAGGGTAAGCATGGTGTCCTCTCTAGTGCAGTGAGACTGAGGAAAATAAGTTGATACATGAATCATGCTGATTAAATAAGATATCCATATATCAAAATGATGTGTCCATGGTGCTTTCTCAGTGGCTGTCTGAACCCCTCATTGACTGTGTAGATACAACAACCAGATTTAGTGTCAGAAGTATACTCTATAGCGTTGCTGGTAATGAAACTAGGAGGCTGTTTTGTTCTCACCAAATGTACAATACCACTTGAGACAGGACAATTTAGAAAAAAGAACCTTCCTTCAACTATATTTGAAAGCAACTGTCACCCTCAACAGGTTCCGAATGGTTCCTTTCCTAACTGAGCTCCGTGCTGTTATGGATTGGGTATGGACAGACACCACCCTCAGCCTGTCCAGCTGGATCTGTGTGGAGGACATCTATGCCAATATCTTCATCCTCAAGTGCTGGAGGGAGTCAGAGAAGGTGAGTTTGCAACCTACGTAGTCTCAGATGCCCAACAACACAATACGTCTTCTTGTTTAAAGCATTTGGAAAAGGAAATACTGACAAAGAAATGTATCCAGATGATAATGATAGATGTTTGGAGACCTGGAATGAAGTCTGAGAATATCACAAGTCTGTGGGGCTAATATTGAGCTCCCAAACCTTATGCCATTTGCCTAATTAGCCATACAGTATTGTAATTAGTACATTTTCAGTCTATCAGGGTTAAGGTAGTCTGTGACTTTAAACAATTAGCTTTTGTGACATTTCAGAAATATCCACATGTTCCTGGCCAGAAGAAGAAGGGCTTGGTGAAATACGGCATGGGAGGCTTCATCATTGTCTTTCTGATCTGGGTTGTTTGGTTCCCTCTACTCTTCATGTCATTGGTTAAATCTGTGGCTGGAGTGACCAACCAGCCCTTAGATGTTTCCATTCAGCTTAGCATTGCAGGATATGAGGTAACTGCCACTCTCAAAATGGCATCTTTCTGTTTTGTTTGTTTGTGTCTCTGTGGTCATGCTTATGTAACACGTTTTTGCTCATGCACTGGAAAACCAGGGCCAGAGCACAGTTGGGAGCACTGGATTTATATTATGTTATTTGAGTCTTCTTATAGTTAATGTTGTTTTGTATTTAAATTGACTTATAACTCCAAGCTTATTAATTATACCCACAAATTATCGAATGCAGTGTGACTGTGCTTGTGACACGCTTTTTAATGCAGCATGTTACATTCTAGCAATTATTGACACTTCTACTATGCGTTATTCCAAAGATATTTATGTATGTTTATTCATTAATAACGCTTCTTCTGTAGCCTCTGTTCTCCATGAGTGCCCAGGAGCAGAATTTAATACCATATTCAGGAGCTGCTTACAACCGACTGACCAATAATTACGCCACTCATCCGGTAACTCATCAGTTCAACACAATGCATTAAAACAAAGTTGAAAGCATTTTCTGTTCACATATTTATAGTTATCACACCCATTGCATGTTGTAATACTCCCATTATAGTCAGGTACAGAACATGTGCCATTAACTATATTGTCAACTTAAGCAACCACAGTTCTGTCTGTTTCCTTCTTGATCTGTCTATCCAGCTATTTTCCCATATCAGTGTTCAGTACTTTCTCTTTTGCATTGTTGTTGCGTGTTGTGTCTTACTGTCATTCTCACCACCTCCCCACCCCCACAGTCTGCTATGCAGTTCTTGGTGAACTATATGCCTGAGGACATTATGGTGGCAAAGGTAAAAAGTGACGCTAGTCTCCAGTGGAGCATCAGCCCAGCCAGTAGAGCTGCCATGATACATGAACTGAGTAACTCTACACATATTTACATCACATTGCGTTGGACGTTATTAAGGTAAAGACCACCACAAATACACACCACACACACATTTAGACTGTCAATGTGTTTTGGTCTTGACTCGGGGGGTTAATACATGTGTTTATGACAACAGGAATGCCAGCATCTGTATGAATGCTGAGGCTATGGGTGAATACACTGTCAAATATGAGGACCGCAGGCTGAGAGATGAGATTGTCCAGATGTTGAAAGGGAATCACAGCAATGTAGTGTGAGTGCCTTAACACACACACACACACACCACACATACACACATCCTCAGTATTCATTCATAAGTAATATTGTGTTATATGTCAGGATTATAGAGTCTCTGCTGCCTAAGTATATCCGAGGACCCTCAGGATCAGAAGCAAAGATGGCGCATCGGCTGATTGTAGGCAAGTCAAATACATTTGCATAATGAGATAAATATCAACACTCCATCTCTCTTTGTCTCACTCACTTACTGAATTGTTCAGGTGAGCGTTTCCAGAAAGCGCCGTTGAACAACTTCTGTAGTAAATGATGGAGAGAGCATAATTCAGAACACTCTCTCTCTTCACGGTTACCACAGTGACCACAGTTACCTCAAAGACACTTTCGGGAAACGCACCCCAGAACAGTTTTTCTATGAGCCAAATAAAGTACCTTCCCTCGGTCACTACACCACATCACATCACATCGCATCACATCTCTGGAGTGACCAGGTTCTATAATTGAGGTCTCAAACATCCAACCAATCAGAATAATGATCTGCCTGTAAATCCTGTGTTTAGCCAAGGCAGCATACGTGTACAGTGCATTCAGAAAGTAATCAGAACCCTTCACTTTTCACATTTTATTTATGGTTGCAACCACGATTTGTTTTTACGACAGTGGTGTAAAAGTTAGTTACTCTCCGCAACTTTAGGAGGAGCTCATTAGCAAAAAATACCAATTGTTGCAGAATGGGGCTTTAAGGCTGGGGTTCTGAATACTTTCTGAATTATTTTTACAAATACAAATTGTGTCTTTATAAGTGAAACTGCAAAAATATTTGTTTCATATTATCTACAACACTGTGAACTTATTTGCAAGTTGTAAAATTATCTAATTATGTTTTCAAAATAAAGAATTCAAGAGGTCATCAAGGTTTGCAAATAAAATGTTTTTTTTTTCAATCCTTAAAGAGCATTCTGATGATCCAGATGACCTTCAGGACTATGCTTTCTTCCGTCCTTTGGCCATCAAACTCAAGCAGGCCAATCACAGTGCAGAGGGGCCGGGGCCACAGTGGTGGGTGGTGGAGGAGTGTGCTCCAGGATATCCACCAATGAAATGCCACAGCATTCAGCTCATTATCTTCAGTGACAAAGCCAGCCCCTCTAGTCTAAACTTTCTAGCAGGATATGGGTAAGACCTATTCACTAGCTGTTTTGCAAATAAGAAATGCTGAAATACTGACTGAATTTCATTTTACAAGAAGATATCTCAGACTGATGCACAAGGACTCACCCGCTATTTCATAAAACCTGACTCATGAGTTCTTGCCTAAAACTCAAAAGAGCAGAACATGAAAAATCAGTGCTTGTGAAAATGTTTACAGCTGTACAATTTACAAATGTAATGCTAACATTTAATTGCTTTTGTAAGAAAATCCAAAATGTTTAAATATTTAAATCCAAAATGGCAATGTGGTGAATACATTGTTCATGTTGTAAATAACCAGTAGCGTTAGAGGTGTGGACTATCTCTAGGCTAAAGAAAGCCCATTTTCTGCTAGCATTACTTGCTACCCATGAAGCCCAAACTACTTTTAGCAGATGTTTCAGGCAGCAAATGTGACGAAACTCCTCCAAATGACCTCAACAAATATACCAAAAGTAAAGTACTGCAAGGCTGTAAATACATTAATGAATGCAGTTTTTAAGCATAAAATGACACAGTAGAAATCATTATTTCTAACTTATTATCTATTCATTTTGCAACTTAATTAATGGAATTAATATAAAATGTGCTTGAATTGAAAACGTCACGTTTTCTGACGGACGCCAAACTTTTGAATATATATGCCTGAATTCTGTCTATGACTTTTTGTTTGAGTTTATTCATTATTAATTCTGAATCATTGTCTTAATCACTCTCATATATCTGCCCCCCTATTCTTGTGTAGGATTGTGGGCCTTTACATGTCTGTGGTGCTGGTGATCGGGAAGTTTGTGCGAGAGTTCTTCAGTGGCATTTCTCATTCCATCATGTTTGAAGACTTGCCATGTGTGGACCGTGTGCTCAAGCTTTGCACTGACATCTTTGTAGTGCGCGAGACAGGTGAAATGGAACTGGAGGAGCAGTTGTTTGAGAAGCTTATCTTCCTGTATCGCTCACCAGAGACAATGATCAAGATGACCAGGGAGAAGAAAAACAACTAGCACATTCTGTTACATTTTTTTCTGTTAATAAAGTTTTAAAAGCAGTTTAATTATTTCCTGAGGTTGTTTATAATAATGACAATCAGAGCCTCAGGGAGACAGTGATGTCAACCAGTCTGATGAGTACAACTCAAGATCCATTCAGTGTTAAGGCCCAGCACGATCATACCTAGCGTAGACAGACACAATATGTTTTTTCTATGATAGAATTGTCCAATATAGCTGGCACTTGTACTGACAGATGTCTTTACACCTCCATACTTATACCACTAACTGTATTCACACATTGAGAGTTTACTGATTTGGTGTGTAGTTGCCATGATACATCATGCATTACAGATGATCGCTATTAAATGTTGACCTGTGTGTAGGCCAAAGCTGCTGTTGCATGCATGCCTGCCTCACCTGCTAGCTCACGAGCAGGTGTTCTTTGCCTTGACACTGGGGTGGGGGTGTGAAGTGTCCGTTCAGGCTAAAAGCCTGAAATACACTGACCCTTCTTATGTAAATAAAATGTACTGAAAAATTCCCTCAGATCCCAGGATGGCTTTAGCATCCAATTAACCATCACTGTCTAGTACTGTTTCTCTTTACTTTCCTCACTACAGACAACCAACAGTAATTGATGAGGTGGTGACAGACACTACCAGTCCACAATGTCTTGCAGGGATTATTTTGGTCCACACATACACCCGAAATATCCACCCCCTTACTCTACTGTGCATGTGTGTGAGAGAGCAACAAGAAGACATTGATGGTTTTAAATCTGAACCACTCGATCAAGTACAACACTCAGGCTACCTAAACATAGAAAATAATTGTGTGCACACATTTACCTCATTTGTATTAGGCATTATTGGAAATCCAATGTATGATTGCATTTACGTTCTTAATAAAACCTTTTTGTGCTTGAAAATGTAGACTTTTGTGTAAATATGCATCAAACCATCTCGTGACCTCCGTTTGAAGAGGAGACAAGTTTGAGTATGAGGGCCGAGACAAACAAAACAGCATTCATAACCAAAACATTTAAGAACATATTTAATGGTGGATCTTTGAAAAGCATTTACGATGACATTTTCCACTGCTTTTGTCGATTAGACATACTGGGGAACTTCTAGCGCTACGGGTCTTCTAACAGCTTCATGGCTCCTGTCAAAAGAGACAATGAATTAGCCGCAGTCATGTGCAACATCTGAAGCTGACAGGATCTTAAAGGCCAAATATTTCACCAAATATGACACTTGTTGTCCTATACTAAATGTTAAAAATACAGGTTTGAAGCAAGGAAACGTTATAATGCATTGACTTACATGCCGTCTTCGGTCGTAGTATTTTGACACTGGACTCCGCGGCTTTGAGGGCCTCAACTTTCATTGCAGGCTTCATGGCTGCCCGTACCGCGCTGGCACAAATCGCCGAGAAGCGAATGTAGCTGAAAACAAAAACAGGTCAATATCCACTATAAACGTTTGGCAGCATTAAGTAGTCTAACATGTCTGTGAAGTAACTTTGACTAAGGTTACGTCACTTCGAGCTACATGGCGCTACCTAGCATAGTATGTCAGCCAAGCTAACATTACCAAATTGTTACACAATCTTTTTCCTGCGCTGATGTTAGCAAATCCATAGCATCATTATAACATAATCTTGCATAAAATGCACTAAAACAGAGGGCTACACTTCATTTTAAATGTACCTTAAGCCTGCTTGTCTCCAGTACGCGACCATATTGCCTGCAATGTTGTTCTCAAGGACAGAGTTGAATCGTCTTCCGTTTTCAATTTATAAGAGATGGCAAAGGAAATGGTGCACTAGTGCCACTGTGTGGACTGGAGGTCGAGTATTTGCACTTTTCACATTTCTAATTTTAGAATGATCAAATTATTGAACAATAATTAAATTGTATTCCATCACCATTTGTGATGATGTGCCAAATGTTAAACCCATATTTAATCAAATGTATTAAATTATTACAGTGCATGAAATGACCTGTATTGTTATTCCTAGGCTTCTTATTCTTCTTCATCTTATTACAGTGCATGAAATGCCCTGTATTGTTATTCCTAGGCTTTTTATTATTATTCCGTTTAATAATAATAATAATAATAATAATAATAATAATACATTTTATTTATAGGGCGCCTTTCAAGAAACCCAAGGTCGCCTTACAACATTGAATTATACATAATACAGCAACAACTTTACAGGTTATAGGCTTGCTTAAACAGGTGTGTTTTGATTTGTGTTTTAAAAAGAGCGATTGAGTTAGGGTCAATGTTCCTGATGTCAGGGGGGAGGGAGTTCCAGAGGTGAGGGGCAGAGCGGCTGAAGGCTCTGGATCCCATGGTGGACAGATGGGCTTGGGGGAAGGTCAGGGTGATGGAGGAGGCAGACCTGAGAGACCGGGTAGGTACATTGATGTGAAGGAGGTCAGAGAGGTATGGAGGGGCGAGGTTATGGATTGCCTTAAATGTGTGGAGGAGGATTTTGTAGTTTATGCGGTGTTAAATGGGAAGCCAGTGGAGTTGATGTAGAACGGGGGTGATGTGACTGATGGATGGCGTCCTAGTGACGATACGGGCAGCAGCATTTTGTACCAGTTGAAGTTTATGGAGGAGTTTGTGTGGGAGACCAAAGAGAAGGGAATTGCAGTTGTCCAGGCGGGAAGTGACAAGGGAGTGAACCAGCATTGCGGCGGTGTTGGGAGTGAGTGAGGGGCGGAGGCGGTTGATATTGCGGATGTGAAAGTAGGCAGATTGGATGGTGTTGTTGATGTGGGTATGGAATGACAGGGTGCTGTCGAGGACGACACCCAGGCTTTTAACCTGAGGAGAGGGGGTAACCGAGGAGTTATCTATGGTGAGGGTGAAACTGGGGTGTTTGGTTAGGGTGTGTTTGGAGCCAATGAGGACTGCCTCAGTTTTTTCACTGTTTACCGACTTCTGCGATTAATTCAGCTCCAACAGCTTAACTTAGAAACTCAAAGGTCTTGTAAAGGACACTTATGCTATGTCATTTTCATTTTTCTGAACTTTATACTTTTAAGATATTAAATAAAAACGAATACAAATGTTCCCATTGACTTACATTGGGCCATTATGACATCATAATAGGGTCATTAAACTGGCTTGCACCTGTGCTTCACTGACACCTGCCAAGGTTCCAAGGCTCCTCTTCTCTCTGTCCCTCTCCATTCAACTATATAACTAGGAATATTAAGAGACACCTTCCATACTCTACTTTTTTCTCTCCTTCTTTCTCTCTATCCCTCTCACTCTACTTTCTCTCACACTCCATCTCTCTGCTCCACTTTTTTTTCTCCTTCTTTTTAATATTTTCCCTCTTCACTCTCTCTTTACTGTCTATCCAGAGACACTGTTGTTCACTATTTCCTTTCTTCTTTCCTTCTTCCACTCTTCTTTCCTTCTTCCACTCTCATTTCCGTCTTCCACTCTTCTTTCCTTTCTTCTTTCCTTCTTCCACTCTTCTTTCCTTCTTCCACTCTCATTTCTTCTTTCCTCTCTTCTTTCCTTCTTCCACTCTTCTTTCCTTTCTTCTTTCCTTCTTTTACTCTTCTTTCTTTTCTTCTTTCCTTCTTCCACTATTCTTTCCTTTCTTATTTTACTCTTCTTTCTTTTCTTCTTTCCTTCTTCCAATCTTCTTTCCTTTCTTCACTCTTCTTTCTTTTCTTCTTTCCTTCTTCCACTCTTCTTCCACTCTTCTTTACTTTCTTCATTCTTCTTTCCTTTCCTCCACACTTCTTTCCTTCTTTTACTCTTCTTTCCTTTATTCTTCCTTTCTTAACTTTTGCATTTCATGCACTGGTATTTCCTTCAGGAAATGCATTTTCTAGTTACAGTGCATGAAATGCCCTGTATTGTTATTCCTAGGCTTCTTATACTTCTTCTTATTCTTTGTACCGACTTCTGCGATTAATTCAGCTCGAACCGCTTAACTTAGAAACTTCGTTCAATCTTTGTCGCGTTGGTCTTGTAAAGGACACTTATGCTATGTATTTTTCACTTTTCTAAACTTTATACTTTTTAAGATATTAAAGAAAAACGAATATAAATGTCTCCCATTGACTTACATTGGGCCATTATGACATCATAATAGGGTCTTTAAACTGGCTTGCACCTGTGCTTCACTGACACCTGCGCCAAATCCAAGGAGCCTCTTCTCTCTGTCCCTCTCAATTCAACTGTATAGGAACATTAAGACACCTTCCATTCTCTACTTTTTTCTCTCTCCATCTCTCCATCTTTCTCTCTATCCCTCTCAGTCTACTTTCTCTCACACTCAATCTCTCTTCTTCACTCCATTTTTATCTCATTTTTTCAATATTTTCACTCTCTCTTTATCTCTTTATCCATAGCCACTCTTATTCACTCTTCTTTCATTCTTCCACTCTTCTTTCCTTTCTTTTTTCCTTCTTCCACTCTTCTTTCCTTCTTCCACTTTTCTTTCCTTTCTTCACTCTTCTTTCCTTTCTTCTTTCCTTCTTCCACTCCTCTTTCCTTCTTTCACTCTTCTTTCCTTTCTTCTTTCCTTCTTTCACTCTTCTTTCTTTTCTTCTTTCCTTCTTCCACTCTTCTTTCCTTTCTTCTTTCATTATTTCACTCTTCTTTCTTTTCTTCTTTCCTTCTTCCTCTCTTCTTTCCTTTCTTCACTCTTCTCTCTTTTCTTCTTTCTGACTTCCACTTAAACTGGCTTGAACCTGTGCTTCACTGACACCTGCGCCAAGGTTCCAAGGCTCCTCTTCTCTCTGTTCCTCTCCATTCAACTCTATAACTATGATTATTAAGAGACACCTTCCATACTCTACTTTTTTTCTCTCTCCTTCTTTCTCTCTATCCCTCTCACTCTACTTCCTCTCACTCCATCTCTCTGCTTCAGTCTTTTTTCTCTCCTTCTTTCAATATTTTCTTTACTGTCTTTATCCAGAGTCACTCTTGTTCACTCTTCTTTCCTTCTTCCACTCTTCTTTCTTTTCTTCTTTCCTTCTTCCACTCTTCTTTCCTTTCTTCACTCTTGTTTCTTTTCTTCTTTGCTACTTCCACACTTCTTTACTTTCTTCACTCTTCTTTCATTTCTTCTTTCCTTCTTTCACTCTTCTTTCCTTCTTCCACTCTTCTTTACTTTCTTCACTCTTCTTTCCTTCTTCCACTCTTCTTTCCTTCTTTTACTCTTCTTTCCTTTCTTCTTTCCTTCTTTCACTCTTCTTTCTTTTATTCTTCCTTTCTTAACTTTTGCATTTCATGCACTGGTATTTCCTTCAGGAAATGCATTTTCTAGTTTCCTTTGTTTTGCTTCCATTTATCTCTCTCCCCCTGTGTGCAATACATTCTTCTTTTGGACAGGCTAATAGGTGAAAAGATACTCTGTTACGACCAGAGCCCGTCTATTGAGAGCCTATTCACTTCCTATAATGCCATTATATCGAAATTGACTACATAGAGGAGGCTTGTGAGATAGTCCTCAATAAATGGGAGTGAATGGAGCTACATGGCTGATATAATTATTCATAACTGCTTCAAAACATATATTTTATTTTACTTTTTGACGTATAGCGTATCAATTAAATCTGATACATGAAAAACTACTTATGTGTTCTGGTACAGCTAAAGTGTAATTCTTTAGCACATGTTATTGGGATGTTAAACGATATTTAGTAGTTTCCTTCCATGTGACTATCTCAATGTTAGCCTCCAGGCTAGACACCCCACTTAAAGTAACATTATGCAACAATCTCACCTTAAAATAACAGCTTTAAAATCATTTTGGTGATACACTGACTTGTAATACGGAGAATGGCGTCTGTGCCACTGCCCCATCACGCCTGTTGCACTATTACACTATGTAACTTTGGGGTACAGGGCACAAGACTACTACGTAATGCTTTATGCCACCACCCCATACAACAACAACTAGACCCATGTGCTAGCTATAAGAGGAAGCTAGCACAGTGCTGTCTGTATGGGCATCATGACAGATGCAACGAAGAAACAGAGGAAGAGGTTGTCTTGAGGATAGGAAGAGAAAAAGATGGAGTAACCAAGCAAGTCAGATGCAGAACTGGCCTTCTTTCTGTTGGACTCATCAGTAATAGCTTATTAGCTGTCTTGCTATGTCTTGTGAGGCGCTTGCTTGATGTTTTGCTGTGTTAGGAAAGTTGTCGGCTAGTTTTCATTACAAACATCCTTGCCAATGTTATTTATGAAAGAATTTGAAGTAGGCTGTAAACTTATTTTCCAGTTTCCAGGTTGAATGGCACGTTCCCTCGAAAATGGTGTGCCCCTGGCTTTGAGGTAGGCCTAGTTTTCTCTCGTTTGGTGGGTGTGTCAGAGGTGTTACCCAATGTACTGTGCACAGTGGATCCAACATAAGTATTTTACAAATGCAAGACAAGACTACAATGTTGGGGAAAAGGAATTAAACACTTATTTTAACGATTTCATCAGGCTTCAAACAATCCTAGAAAAGAATGCTTCTTCAGCGTAACACAACCCATCATCGTTTCCATTCAGTTAAACATTTTGCTACTTTTTCTCGGGGCTGAAAGCATCAAGTCAGCCGAAGTGGTATTTTGAACGCCCTCTCCTGCGCTTGATGATGTTCTCATTAAGATGTTCATGTCTATTTGTCTAATAAATAAAGCTTAATTTCTCTGTTCCAACAACCCTCACTTACAGCCATCGGGGCTTAGCAGCAGGCTACGCTTATGGTTGATCCTTTCCATCTGTGAAATGCATAAGACGTTTACGCTTATAACACAATAGGAGGGCACATCCACCTTTTCTGAAAGAATAATTAAAACGCTTCTCATTAACAAAAAGCCCCTTTACCCACTCGATTTCTCTTACTTGCTATGTTAATACTACACTGTGAATTAAGGCAATTTCAATGTGCACTTTTTGCCACAGGATGGCGATAAAGATGTATTTACTGTAACATCCCAGTCGTGACTTGTAAATGCAGTCTTGGAGCAGATAAGCATCTTTCAGCTTCCAAAGGCAAAATTGGCTCTGGAGAGAGTTGATTAAAGGAAATTGGATGGAATACACAATGCAATAAAAAACATCTAATTTATGTAAAGCCATATCATGCAATACATGAACGTTTGTTTTGGGAACAAATCTCCCTCTCCACCACACTCCCATTCCACTCGACCCATCACTGGTATCCATGCATGAATCTGATATGCTGGTTGCCCACTCCCTGACTCAGAACTCTGTCCCTGGCCAGCTGACACATCACACTGTGAAATCTTCTGGATCTTAATGGTGCTGTTCAGAATAATTCATGGATATGTTTAGACTAGGTTTTAAGCACATTTGCACAAATGCTTTCATTCTCCAACAAGATAATTTAGCTTAAAAGAACAAACTGGGAAAATAAAACTGCACAATACGTTTAAAAAAATGATGTCGACTTACAGTATAGGTCCCCTACAGGTCTGTTTGGTAGTTTCTCTATTACACCAAAAAAAGGGATCATCTATCATGTCAGGGAGTTCCTTGGGGTAAAAACTGTGACATTGATATTTCATTCATTTAACAGAAAAACATGAAAAACATTTTTTTTGCTTCTAACCAATCAGCTTCAATGGTTATTTATTATTGTTTGCTATTTTTGTCACATGATTACAGCAATAACAGACATTTTCTCATGATTCTTTGTCTTTTGATTTAGCAATTTTTCAAGGAAAATTAGTGTAGATATTTAGGATATGGAGAAAGAGTAAGAGTAGTTCATGAAATGGGAAAGCAATACAATTGTATAATATAATACTAAAAGAAACTCTTCACTGAGCTATATCGTGAAACGAAGGATTATCTTGAATGCCTTTTTGGTTCTCCTTAAAGTTTCTCCTCTGTGTATAAGGGAGGGCTGATCTGCACATCACTGAACACAGCCAAGAAACCCTGTGAAAAAGAATCACATTTACAGTCAGATCCAGAGCCTACTCATATAACCATACAACACAGAGCCATTCTCATAATGTCAAATCTGTGCCCTTTACCATTTACACACTGATATCCCTATTCTTAATCACACCGATTCACAGAATGCATTGATTTGTGTTATTTAATTCATTCAATGGAACTTTCCATGGACAAATTTCCTGCGAAATATTGAAGCTTCCATGTTTTTTAGAGCAAAACACAAACATTTGACTAGTTTATCTAGGTTTTACTTGCTTTTACTATGCAAACTGCCTATTCCCACCGTGCATGTTGATGTCACTTGCAGTCCCGGTCCGCATTCTCACTCAAATTCCCACTCTCATAATATTCTATGTTATTTTATATACTATTGATGGCTATTTACATTCTAATGATTAATCTCAGCTACACACTCATTTACTTCATCATGTGCTGGCCTATCTAGCACATGTAGTGTCACTCATACTCACCTGTATTCAAACCCACCACACCTCTTGAAGCTCACTGGCACCCTACTCTACCAACCCACTTTGGGTCCCTTGATGCAGCTCACCAGTTTGTCTGTAAACCCACCTGCTGCACCTGCAAAACTGTCTTTACCAATGTCACACCTTTCATCACAGGAAGAGGAAACCCACTCTGAAGCTTGGCTAAAACAAAAACAAAACAAAACTACTTTAGGTTAAAGTATAGACCTCTGTCCATCTCATCTACTTTGACCACTTAAAATCCCTAAAACATCACCTAACCTTTATCAGTTATCTAAGAATGACACAATGACATTTTTTTTTTGTTGCATCAAATGATTCTACTGAAGCACAAGTGTTTCTGCCATGCTGCTCAGATAACAAAAACATGTTACTGGTCACTGGTCAATTCTGGTCACTTTCTGCCTTCTTTCTTTGGAAACATTTGTTGCCAACAAAACATGGTAAAACTCATGGAAGGTGAGTTTGTGCAGTACATTTTAAGCAGTAGATCAAGTTTATGCCCACATGGTTCATGTAAAGACACCATCACATACATGCAGATCTGTTTCGACCTCACTCTGACCGTCACTACCATAGATATCTATAATAAAGGCTAGATATCCTGCCTGCGTTTCTGGCCGACGGAGTCGAATGTCCGCACATTTCGGCCATTTTGAGGACAGTATAGCTCACTCCCCTTAACATTGTGTTGGTAGTGGACTTTTTAAATAACCAGAACTTGCTCAATTTTCAACCGATTTTCAAACAGGTTGGTTTGTTATAAACGTAAGATATTTCTTATGGCACTACATACTTATGAAGAATTATAAACATGGGTTTTCATATGAAAATAACATTGACAGGTCTCTGACAGGTCTCGTTTCAAGGGAGTGTTCAATAGAGCAGGTTGCACAAAATTCTGGCATCTTCATTGGCAATAGTCAGCAATTTCCTGTCGAAATCATAATGTAAGATGTTTAACAAACCAACCCGATTGGAAATCATGTGCAACTTCAGTTTTATTATGTGCAACTTAAGTTATATTGAAAAGAAAGAACAATTACTCGCCAATTGATGTAAAATGACTGATACACAATAGCCGTGATACACAATTAAGCTGCACATTTCAACACGTTCAAGCATCCAGAATTATTACCAAGGTAATGACGATTGTAAATCAAGTTATATGTAAATCCGTCAAAATTTCCGCGAGATAAGAGTGTAAACGATTGTGAAGATCACTGACGTTGCCTAACGTACCACTGATCCCTACCGGAAGCATACTGTCCTCAAAATGGCCTCCTGTGCGGACATTCAAGAGTCCGCCATAATCCATCTAGCCTTTATCTAAGATATCTATGGTCACTACGGTCTAAAAAAGGAATGATAACCTTCGTTCTGCCTATCACCGAGACCATATGTCAAAAAATGTCATGTCCATGACCTCCGGAAGCAGAACGACACGTGTTTATAATAACAGTGAATGCCCCTGGTTCAGTCTCTCACCTTGATCGCCTCAAAACCGGACCAGGTAAGACGCAGATCTTTTCTATACGCTACACAGCCAGATATTTCTCTACCCGAGGGTAACAGGCGCCTTGTGTCCCTGTGAATTGGTGTGGACTGTGCAGTTAATTTGACGTTACCGTGAGCCTGCTGTAATTGCGTTCGCGCTCTGTTGCAGATCACCGTAGCGCTTCTCTTTTATATTTTTTGTTATCACGCTTGAATTAAAATAAGCTTTAAGTTGTTTTGCGTGCCCTATACTGCTGTTTGCAGCAGTGGGGTTGGCGTGTGCCTGCTAGGTGCGTTCGCGCACTGGTGCGGGCCACCAGAAGAAGATATTTAAGTTGTACATTTTTCCTTGCTGTTTGTAACCACGGAGTGAGCCTTCTCATTGCGTTCGCGCATGTTTACAGGCCACATAATAACGCTACACTGCATATTGTTATTGCTAGTAGCATATAGTTTGACATAACTCTAGAGTGTTTCTAGTTTGTTGTTTAAATTTATCATTGCACTTGTACATTGTTGATCTATTGTTTGGCATTGGCCACTGGCATACTACAGGTAGGTAGCCAGGTAAGTATAGATTACTGTTATAAGTTAATGCTTACTGATTAATTATTGTTGTCTGTTTCATTGTAATTGTGCAGGCTGATTACTATTTTGATCTGGGTAGTCAGTGTGAGTGGTTGATCAAACAGCACCCTATAGCCGCTGTTCGCAGCCACTGGGTGAGGTGTGAGCCGGTTAGGTGCGTTCGCGCGCTGTTGCCGGCCACATATCCTTTTTCTTACAACTTGCCATGATGGCCTCGCACCACTGCAGAGTCTGCTGGGTTGCGATGAGCACCACAGATGGGCATAGAGAGTGCCCTGCTTGCCTTGGGGCCGCCCACGTGTTGGAGGACGTGGACAACCCCTGCAGTGCAGCAGCTGACCTGTCTAGAGGGGAACGACTTCGTCGTGCTAACCAGGTGCGCGGGCACGTGCATGAGGGCATGGCGGAGAGGCGAAGCTCACCCCATCGCTCGTCCCACCCCCGTAAACATGGCCATAAGCGCAAGCGCTCAAGAGACCGGCAGCGGGAGTCTCCCCTTAGGTCTGACCAGGAGGAGGCCTCCAGAGCTGCAAAGCGCCCTGCTCCACCCGAGGCAACAGAGGGCAGTAGTGCGGAGTCACGCCAAATCCTCTTGGCTCTCCAGGCACTATCAAGGAGGATGGATGGGCTAGAAGGACTTCAAGGCCCGCCATCCATACCGCCGGGCCAGGAGGGTCCCCCCTTACGCAGGCCTGAGAGCCATGGTGAGGAGGAGGACTTGGCCGATGCGGATGTGCTATCCCTCCATGCGTCTCAGGCTACAGACACAACAGGCCAGGGCAGCCGTGGTGGGGAACCATGGACCTACACTAGAAGTGAGTCCACAAGGGCGGGGGAGATACCTGTTAGCCCTCTGCTGACCAGGGTATTGAGTGCCGCTAATATTCTAGGCCTGCAGCCCCCCACACCAGACCCGGCTCCTCATAAGGGTGTTTGGGAGGGTGTATCTCACGCTAGCCCCCCTCCTTCTATTCCTGTGGCAGAGGACTACACTAGAATGCTGAGGACTGCTTGGGGTAAGACCTTGCAGCGGCCCCAGTTTAACACAGGCTGCCGTCAGCTGGCAACGGCTGTGTACCCAGCTGAAACAGGGCTGGGGGACATGCCGCCTGTCGAATCATCGATTGCCTCTTGGACATCACTTGGGCCTGCCCGGGCGTCCCCTAATCCACGTTGCCCGCGCAAAGAATGTGCAAAGACCGACCGCCTGATCACTCGATCTTTTAATGCATCTGCACGAGCAGCCCGTATGGGCAATGCCCTTGCTATGACGTTGGCGGCTCTGCGTAAGATGCTAGACCCGGCGGACAGAGATGCCATGGCCCTGGTGGAGGCTGCACTATCGGCTCACTCCCAGCTTACACGGGACGTAGGGGACTCAATGGCCTCTGCAGTGTTGTGCCGTCGTCAGGTGTGGCTGGCGCAAACCTCTCTGCCAGAGGCTACAAAAACAGAGCTGCTTAACCTCCCTGTGGCACCTGGACATGTATTTAACCCAGGATCCCAGGAGGTGCTGGACCGTGCAGAACGGGCTGCAGCATCTAGGGGGGCTGTCCAACGTGTATACGTTAGGACAGCTCCAGGCATCAACCGGGCACCAGCAGGGGGGTTCAGGCAACGGCAGCCCGGCCGGCCTCCACAGGCAACTAGCGTTGTCCAGAGCCACCGCTTTCAGGCAGCTAACCAGGGGCCAGCCCTACATCCCCAGTCCAGGGGGTGGCGGGGACCGAAACCGAACAGAGGCAGGAACACAGGCCGCGGCGGTGGTGCTACCTAGCAGCCAGGGGCTGCCCGTCGGATGCCCTTCCCAGCTGTCTCAGATCTCCTGGGAGGGGATTGTGCCAGACCCTTGGGTCGTGGCAACAGTAGCCCATGGGTGCCGGCTACAATTTCGACGGCGGCTCCCAGCATTTTCAAGGGTCAGAGTAACATGTGTCAGAGACCCAGTTTTAAAGTCCGTGCTCGACAAAGAAGTTCGAGAACTACTTTTAAAGGGTGCCATCTCAGAGGTGCCACTCAGCGCACAGCAGGATGGGTTTTATTCCAAATATTTTATTGTGCCCAAAAAAGACGGCGGTTATCGGCCCGTCCTCGACCTCAGGCCCCTGAATCAATATCTCAAGGTGCTGCCATTCAAAATGGTCCACACCGCAGTGGTGATACGGTCAATCCAGAAGGGGGAGTGGTTTACGTCTCTGGACCTAAAGGACGCTTACTTTCATGTCCCAATCTGTCCAGAACACAGGCCATACCTCCGGTTTGCCTTCCAGGGCAGGGCGTTCCAGTTTCAGGTCCTTCCTTTCGGCCTCTCCCTGGCCCCAAGGGTTTTCAGCCGGGTGGTGTCCGCTGCACTTGCCCCCCTCCAGGCACAGGGGTTGAAAATACTACCCTACCTGGACGATTGGCTCGTTTGCGCCCCCTCTCAAGAACAGGCGACACAGAGACACTGCTGGCCCACATCCAGTTCTTGGGCTTCACGGTAAACTGGAACAAAAGCAACTTGCAGCCCCGCCAACAGGCGGAGTTCCTTGGTGTCATTCTCGACTCGGCCAGCATGAAAGCGTCCCTCACTGGCCGGAGAGCAGACAGTGTGGTGGAGACTCTGAAGTACTTTCGGCCGGGCGGACTAGTTACCGCCCACAGAGTCCAGAGGCTGCTGGGCCTGATGGCGGCGGCAGCGGTGGTGGTTCCTCTTGGCCTGCTGAGGGCACGGCCCTTCCAACGCTGGTTCAATGCTTTTCAGGCAGGCGGGTCAGGCTGCGCGTTTCTCGTGCTTGCATCCGAGCCCTGCGTCCTTGGAGGAACAGGGAGTTCCTGCTCAGAGGTGTCCCCCTGGGGGGGTCATCCTCACAGGAGACAGGTCATCTCGACGGATGCATCCCAGACAGGCTGGGGGGCTGTCTGGGAAGGACGTTCAGTAAGAGGCAGGTGGCAACCTCCGTGGACATCAGAGCATATAAATGTTCTCGAACTGAAGGCCATCCACCTCGCCCTTCAGGGATTCCTGCCATCAATACGGCACAACCATGTTCTGGTGAGATCGGACAGTACCTCTGTAGTGTATCACGTCAATCACCAAGGGGGGACGAAGTCCCAGAGATGCCTCCAAGTGGCAGAGGAGCTGCTGACATGGGCATGGCCACGACTTGCCTCACTGAGGGCTGTGCACATCCCGGGCGTGGCGAACGGTGCGGCCGACATGCTCTCCAGGACTGGTCCACTCCCGGGAGAATGGAGATTGCACACAGATGTTGTCCACCAGATCTGGCGGCGGTACGGGGTTGCACAAGTGGATCTGCTCGCGTCAGCGGAGACAACCCACTGCCCAGAGTGGTACTCCCTCAGGGGGCAGGGGGGCAGTTTGGGCCTGGATGCCCTGTCACAGGAATGGCCAATAGGCTTACTGTACGCTTTTCCTCCACTCCCTCTCATCCCGCAGGTTCTTCAGAGGGTCAAGGAGGGCCAACACACAGTCCTACTGGTTGCCCCACGTTGGCCAGCGAGACCCTGGTTCTCGGACCTGCTCCAGTTACTGCAGGATCAGCCATGGCAGTTGCCAAGCAGAGCAGATCTGCTGTCACAAGCAGGCGGGCAGGTCTGGCATCCGAACCCAGCCGCCCTGCGCCTTTGGGTTTGGCCATTGCAGAGCCCGTCGCTGATCGCTTAGATGAGTCTGTTCAGGAGACACTCAACAACGCTAGGGCCCCATCTACTCGAGCCTGCTATGCACTCAGATGGGGGATCTTTTCAGACTGGTGCCGTAGCATGGACCTTGAGCCGGCAGCAACTTGCCCTGTGCCTCATGTGTTACGCTTCTTGCAGTCCCAGCTGGATCTAGGCAAGGCGGTTAGTACGGTGAAAGTCTATGCTTTTGCCATTTCGGCTTTCCACCAGGGCGAAAATAGCAGGCCCCTCGGAAGGCATCCTTTGGTCAGCCAGTTCTTGAGGGGGGCGCGCCGGTTGCGTCCAGCTCGTACCCTACGGGCACCTGGCTGGGACCTACCTTTGGTTTTAACTTCACTCACTGGGGCGCCGTACGAACCCATATCAGATTCCAGTCTACGCTCTTTGTCGCTCAAGACTGCATTCCTTTTGGCTCTCTGCTCAGCAAAACGAGTCGGGGAGCTGTGTGCCCTCTCTGTCAGTGACGACTGCCTCAGATGGAGGGAAGGCGGCACTGGTGTTTCACTGTGGCCAAATCCAGCCTTTTTACCAAAGGTTATTAATAGGCAGTCCATCAAACACGTTCTGGAGGTGGATCAATTTCAGCCAGCCTCTGCCTCACAGGCAGAGCAGGAGAAGTTACTCACCTTGTGCCCAGTGAGATCCTTGAGGGCTTATCTGGCCCATACACAGCCACTGAGGAGAGCACACTCCCAACTCCTTGTCTGTTATGGGGCAGCAAAGAGGGGGATGCCTCTCTCAAAGCAGAGGCTGTCCCGTTGGTTAGTAGAGGTTATCTCCCATGCCTATAGCGCACGGGGGATGCAAGCCCCTCCTGGTACAAGAGCTCATTCTACCAGGAGTATGGCAACGTCTTGGGCTGCCCTCAGGGGAGTACCAGCAGACGATATATGTGCAGCGGCCTCATGGTCTACGCCATGCACTTTTACTAGGTTTTATAGGGTGGATGTAACTCGCCCAGCTTCGGTCGGCGACGCCGCCCTCATGTCCGTGACCGAGCGAGGTTTTTAAAAACTAATTCTGGGTTCCTCGCGACTCTTTTGGAATGTGTCATCCCTTTTTAAGACCGTAGTGACGGTCAGAGTGAGGTCGAAACAGATCGTAAGTTACGAACGTAACTATGGATCTGTGAGACCGAGGGATGACCGTCACTATCTTTGTCGCTCAGAACAGCCTGAGGCGCTCAAGGTAGGAGACTGAACCAGGGGCATTCACTGTTATTATAAACACATGTCGTTCTGCTTCCGGAGGTCATGGACATGACATTTTTTGACATATGGTCTCGGTGATAGGCAGAACGAAGGTGATCATTCCTTTTTTAGACCGTAGTGACGGTCATCCCTCGGTCTCACAGATCCATAGTTACGTTCGTAACTTACGTTATGCAGCAATCACATATGATGTATGCTAGTATTTCAGGGAATCTTTCAACAACCATGGTGTAAGGAACTAACAATTACCCTACCCTTTGCTGCATTCAGTAAACTGGTAGCAGGGTCCAATTTAAATTAAAGGCTGTACATTGGCTGTATTAAAATCCTGATTCAAACAGCAGCTATCTGAAGGTGCTATGAATTGCAAGAAATTTGGTTCTTTTAGACTGCTTGCTATACCACCGAATACCATGTGCTTGTGTGCCTGCTTGTGTGCCTGTTTGATTGTAAAAGGAAACATCTCCCAAACACATATGTCCCTTAATTAATGTGTTTAATCTCACCATTCAATTTAGGAAGAAAACCATTCTTCATCCCCAGGATTGCAACATTCTTCAAGGTCGTAGTCTGTATGATCAGGTTCAAACAATTATGAATTAGATAACATAAGAACATAAATAATCCTACTGATATTAAACATTGTGTAAACTATACATAAAAAACGAGACTAACCTGGAAAGTCCCAATCTCACTTGATACCAGAGATAAGGTCAAGCTAGAGGAGGGGAAATGTTTTATGATGGTTAAAGGTAAACCTGTGCCCAAAACACAATATGTCAGGTTTAGAAGATTTGACTCACTTATCAAACCCCATTATTCCCATCAGCTTCTCATTGGCAATGCTCAGTTTGCCACTGAATTGAGTTGTCTGCTCAGAGGAAGGTAAATGGTTGTACATGTACAGTTATTTATTTCCTTTTATGTAATGTAATGGAAATGGTAACATCACTTTATCTTGATTAAATACAAAAAAAGAAAAACATTAAATAGAGAAACACAAAGACCTCTCCATAAACTGTACTTCAACAATATTGTAGTCCCTCGTTTCAATTCGCCTGCAGACATGCACTAATCTGAAGCTGAGCTACTGTACTCACCAGGTTGAGTGTGAACAGGGGATGGAGGGTGGAGGTATTGTCAATGGCATAGGCTTTGACTGCTGCAGACAAGAGCAGAGACAATGAGTCCATCTGGAGCGAAACAGCTGGAGCCTCATCGGCAAACACCTGGAGCTTCATCAGCATGTCGGGGAACATCTTGGGCAGCTGGACTCACACACACACACAGATGGTCACTTGTACGAATGTCAAATATATTTCAAGGTAGAAAAATGCAATTTCTCTTCATATTAGAAGGCAATGAATCTTTCCTTCTTCCTGATGTTATGTTTCTCCATCTCTCCTCTGAGCCTTTTTCCTCGCTTCCTCATATTCAGTTTTAATCCTTCTTGCTTTTGCACTGCTTTTGTCACTGACACTCACGTGAAGGACTCAAAAAGAAGGCATCTTTATCTCACCTGTGGGATGAGTATTCCAAATGAGCTGGTATTGAGCCGCACAGGAGAAGTTTTAGGAATCTGGGAAGAAAGAAGACAGCAGTACGGCTTCTTCAGTTCACCTTGTCCAACTCCATACGTTTTGTCTTGCTGTCTGTGAACTATCAACCCCTGTTCATTATCTCTTATGTCTAAGAGACACCATTTCCATCCCTTACCTTGTGGGAAACTGATTTCTACAAATGTACCGTTTTCTGTGAAATAGCTTCCAAATAAGTGTTATTATGACTACAAGAACAGGCTACAAAAAACATTCAAATATGAACAGTCCTAAATGGTCTCTACACAACCCCCCCCCCCCCCCCCCCCCCCCCCCAACCATCCACATACCATGCTGTCTGAAACATTGATCTGGAGGAGCCCAGCTGTCAGGCAGGCGTAGGCATAGGAGTTGAGACAGAACTGGGAGATGCCCAGGCAGAACATGTGACCTGTTTCACACGGCAGCTGGAAGTCCTGTGGAGGGAATGGAGGTTCCCTGGGGTTCCACTCACTGTAAAAAACACCCTGCAGCAGAGCAGCATACAGTTACTCAGGACTATATCATGGGGAGATCACAACATTCATGCAGAGTTTATAAAGTTGTGTTTGAGCTGTTGTGTTTGCCTGCTGCATTTGTAAATATTGCTTGAAACATGCCATGAAGCTGGGGAGAGAAATGTGAATGGGTCTCTTTTATTCTCACCTTGAAATCCACTTCCATGTCAGAGGTCTGTATGACTGGATCACTTGTGAGAGAATTGTCAAGGATCAGGTTGGGATCAACATGATAGGTGACTGCAAGAGAGAACATCACATCACCTAGTCACTTCAGCCTAGCAATTTCCCCTTTGTCTTTTCCAATACCCCCACCCAACCCAAGCACACACACACACACACACACACACACACACACACACACACACACACACTAAAACACACATGCATTACCATTCATGGCTGCTAAAACTCTCTCCAGGTTTACAATTTCCTTTTCCAAAAGAGGGCAAATCTGTGTGTGATCACAACAAAGGACTATCAAATCTCAGGCCGCACTTATTTTTAGAAACCTTATTATTAAAAAATGTGTTTGAGTACTCACTGCGTTTTCAGCCATTCCCTTAATGCGCCCGGGAAAGATATCTATAAAGGCTTGGATGATGATGCTGGTGAAAGTTTAGCACAATTTTACTTAGACCCTTAAACATGTGAAATCTTTGAGATTTTCACTTTGAGATCACCTAATTTCAAACGAATCAATAAGTGTAAGCACACATATTGTGAACCATCAATTGGTCTAATTATTGTTTAGCATGTTACATTTACTGTAAGTGTATGTGGGAGCATGCACATTTAAAGGTTTACCCTTTACATATATTCCTGGCCCTAATTTGAAAGGGCAACGATCTGTGCATTACGAATGAGTTGTAATGAGCAAATGACACAACATCAAAGGGAGGAGTCAAGAAGAATTGTTATAGTATGCACTCATAGGACGCTAGAGTATCTGGAAGCCTTTATGAGGCAGGTGAAACAGCATTACAATGGCAGACAAGAGAGAAGCAAAGTTAAGCACATCACACAACGCTTATTTAGATGTAGGTTGAAGTTGACTTTCTCTGACACCAAAGCACTATGTCATCAGAAATCACCCCATGGTGCCTATATGATAAAATGAATATGCTAGGTAACTAGGAATCTAGTTAGTTGAGGTGGTTAATTAGTTAGTTAGTTGAATTACCTCAGTGTCTCAATGATTCTCCTCTCATTAAAGCGTAACTGCACTTTTAACTCTGCACTTGTTTTTCACATCAGTGCTGGTGTTATTATTGACAACATTTGCATTTTTATAAAAAAATATCAACATTTAATGGGTTGAAATAGCTCAACACACCATCTCTAAAATCATCCTGAACCTTACAAGGCCAAAGATAACAACCGTTTGGGACTTATATGTACCTCATTAAATGGACGGCCGACCTCCCCCAGCCTTGTGAGCTTCACTTTAATTTGCTGATGGGGACTAATCATGCACAGGAGTTTACAACCCCCCTCTCAGCCTCACTCTGCCCCCTCTCTAAACCACTTACCCACTTTTGAAATTATGCAGTGGGTTGAGTTAGGCTCAGTGCTGGGGGTGAGAATACACTTTAAAATACGCAGGTGTGCCAAGTTAGTACGAACTACTGACGTGGTTCAAACTTAAATAGTATGATGTTGGTTCGACACTTCAGATGTTAGTTTAACGATAGATCATACCATAGCTCAGTGCTAACCTCCGTCGTTGTAAGGGAAACGCACTCCTGTCCAGCTGTGAAATGTCAACTCTTAAGATATGTTAGTTTCAGTTGCCCGTATCACTATACTGACATTATGCTATTAGACGGTAAATGGGAGAACAGCATACTGATCAGTGAATAGGCTATTGTGCTGTAAAATACAAAACAAAGTGCTACTTTTGTGTTTTTTTTTGTTGGCGCATTACTGAAGGCCCCGATTAATTATACTGGATTATTTAATTCACTGTCTGTGGAGCATAGAGCTATAGTTATGCCTAACTGCATAGTCTATGTATCCATTTGGTAACATACCCCCCCCTACCCCTACCCACTTCCTATATCTTCTCGGCAGACCTGAAGCAGATGGGTCCCCCCTTATGTGCCTTGGTTCTGCTTAAGGCTTCTTACTGATTTACAGGGAGTTTTTTCTTGCCCCTGTCGCCATTGTACTTACTCTAAGGGGGTTCAGGCACTGGGCTCTGTGAAGCACCTTGAGACAGTTTTTTTGTTTTGGCGTTATGAAAATAAAATTAATTTTAATTGAATATGCCTGCCAGACACCGAAAACCAAGAAGCCAGTTACATTTCGGTGAAGGAACATGCCTTCCTTAAAACTATTTAAATGACCACCTACCTTTTTGATCAGACACACCCAAATGAGGCAAAGGTCTGTCCTCAAAGGCCCTAAGCTCTGTTCGCAAGAAATTACCAAATTAATGTGCTCTTGTAATCAAAGTAGCTTTACACAATGCCCTTCTTTGTTTCGTGTATAAGAACCACGGTGCAGATCTGTTTGATTAGGGCCCCAAGGAAAGGTAACTAAAATCATGATAGACTGGAGTCCGCTGGAGTCGGAATGCAGTTTATGGGGTTACGTCGATATTGCAGGCAGCACAGCAATACACAGGACTCAGACAGGCATATCCAGCAAAACACAAGGAACTTTTATGATTGTGGCAGTTCGTCAGTGACGCACAAGCTTGTCAGAAAGGAACTGGAAACAAGTGTAACATCCACTGCTTAGCCGTAAACAAACAAGCAAACGAATTGCTGTGCAGAAATCAAAAGTGAATATCTTTCATTATGCTCAGAAAGAAACAACCAAGTTACCCACCCGGCTCCTCCATGAAACTTTGTGTATACTCTGCCAACGTGTGCTTTACATGTCAGGGTGCTGACAGATAAACATGCTTGGTCATCTTTCCCCAGCTGTAGCAGTGACTCTACACAAACATCAAACAACGCCAAGTCCAATGTGCCTCCATCCTTACTATGTATGGAAGATAGGGTATGGGAGTGAAAGGCAGAGAAAAAGATGGGTTAGTATTACAGTAAAAGTATTACAAATGGGCTGTTTTCAGGTCGACTTTCTCACTTCCCCCTCTACAACGAACTATACAGTCACATGCCAAGGAGAATGAAATAGAAAATAAACGTAACTTACATGAGTCCATATTTAGTTCTCCATTCCGCTGTTACAGCTATACTCAGTCCACAAAGTTCCATGTGGAGTCCAGCATTCTCCTCAAACTTAACACTTGGCTGTGGATAATCAACCTTAACCACCTTCATACTGCCGAAATCAGTCATAGATACTTAATCAGCCATCAACATTCACCCATAACAGTGCCCTGTCATAACAGTCCTAACCTTAACTTAACCCTACCATTACACCCGGCAACACAAGTCCAAACATATATTCACGTATTTTAATCCATAATGTATTCTCATTAATATAACAATCCTCCAGCACCCTTGCTTTACTTGCAAACTAATGCAACTGCTAAAGGGGCCAAATGTTTCTCCTTATTTGGCTAAAGTTTTTTTAATCCTCACATAAACATACATTAACAAAAACCTCCAAGGCTAATACCAATGAGAGAGAGACGGGACTCACTCCGAAATTTCATAGTAAACAGACCCAATTCCAATGTTCAATTTCCCTGTAATTTGTGGAATCTCTGTGGTGAGTAGTTTCTCCTGTGCCCAGCCTGTGATTACAGTTTTCACTACACACACATACACACACACACACGCACGCACGCACGCACGCACGCACGCACGCACGCACACACGCACGCACACACACACACACACACACACACACACACACACACACACACACACACACATAGTAAGTGCATAACTGAACATTACATCTTGGGTTAAGATTAAAAGTGCTTTTGTCTTCTGGGCTCACCATAGTCAAGCCCTTTGGATGACATCATGAATTTCACTCCAGGCTGGGCTACAGAGGCTTGAGGAGCCAGCAGCAGCAGCAGCAGGAGAAACATCATCACTGTCTGCTCCGATGTCACTTCTTATGTGTCTGGTGTGCCCAAATATAATGAATGTTGTATAGATATCACACATACAGTATATATATAAGTAGGTCACCTGGACATTTGTCCTCTGTCCAATTGGTACATGGAAGAGTTTATGCTGGCCCTGACGGGTTGGAGGCAAGATTTTACTTTGGTGCCCCATCCAAAACAAAATTGTTTTTAAGAATCATGGTGACATTGTTTTACATTTACATTTAGTCATTTAGCAGACGCTTTTGTCCAAAGCGACGTACAAGGGAGAGAACAGTCAAGTTAAGAGCAATAAAACCTGGTGTAACAATAAATACTGCTTTTTTTTCAAGAAATAGAAAATGACATAGAAACAAAAAGAAGTGCGGGACTTTTCAAGTGCAAGTTAAGCCAAGGTTCCAGTTAGGAAGGGAGGTGCTCTCTGAAGAGTTGGGTCTTCAAGAGCTTCTTGAAGGTAGAGAGGACGCCCCTGCTCTATAGCAAAATATAGTGGAACAGCCACATTATACTCTTTGTTTTGGTTATGTTAGAATTGCCGGATACTACCAAAACTGATGTGTGCTGCTAATCACAAGCATGGACTCACAAAGTGTATGTGTCGTAAAACGTGTTTATTGCAGTTAACTGGATAAGGTCATGTCTTCAGTCAGTTTGGAGATTAAATAAAGACAGAACACCTACCCTCTAACCACTTATCTAAATATCCATTGATGTTCAATGTGCAAATTGTAAATAATCTGAGTATTAAGCATGGTGTTCTTACCTGAGTCTGCTCTGCGATCTGGTGACTTTTGTCTCTTGTCTTCTGTTCTCAAGGGGATTTTGTACATTCACACTTCCTCATTCTCGATCTTCTTTAATTGCCATATTCAGAGTTCTAAACATACTTCCCTCTGTCCAAAGCACTCAAACTGTTTTATCGGACATATATATCAGACACTTTTAATGGCACCATCCAGAGTGTATAGTTTTAGGTGATAAAACAGGCTTTGTTTATGTTTGTCTGAATACGAAGTGAAGTTGAAGATAACCATATCAGTGTGGAACACCCTCACCCACACATACACAAATCAAGAGAGAGACTTCTTTCACTTCTTTATTTCTAGAAATAAAAAGAAGAAGTCCGACACATACTTCTGTTTATTCATGTTCTGATCCTCATTCTTTTCTCTTTCAGACGTGCGCACATCCACCCACTGACCTACCCCTTTACACCATTTCATGGACTGGGAAGCATGTTTAACTAGAGTAATGAGACTGAATATTATGACAACTCACAGTAGAAGCGAATAATGTTGATAAGCATGTTACAATGTGTAAGATACATTTATATAAAGACGTTAATATTAATGAGACAGAGACCAGCAATCAGAATTTCAGCGCTATATCTTTTGCAAAAGAGGGAGAGTGTCACAACCAAATTTTATGAACAAACTCCAAAGATGAGCTGGGCGCAGCCAGTCAATATAGTTCATATAGTTCCTCAGAACATGTTTCATCAGCAGGCACGGGACATTATTCTGAGACAAGACGTTGACCCTTGTCTGACCCTTGTCTAATCAGTAGGTGTCTGACAGCAAAAACAACATGTATCATTTCAGCAAAGCGTCACAATCATTCATATCGCAAGAGTTGGTTCCTTAATTCAGTACATGTAAGCATTCAGATTAAAAATCTCTAGCACAACGGTACTGGGTTAGATTAGATTGTGTGCCAGCAGTCTGTTTAAAAAAATATATAATACATATATGTGGGATGAGGGAGAAATGGGCAGGCCATACCATCATTGCCAGGCATTAGGGGTGATCCTGGGCAACAGCAGTGAGTACCTACAGTGGTCTGAGGAGGGACAGGCCATGTTTCAGTGACGGGGTGTTTGGTGTCCAAGGCTCATTGATTTATTAAGGCAACAAGGGGTATTTTGCCTGGTATGAACACACAGAGGAACTACTATGGCTCAGATCATTAGGTCATCAGACATTTTTTTTATTAAGGTCACAAAAGGAATGTATTGCACCACAAAGAGTCACAGGTGATGTCCAATGAGGGATCACGGGAGCAGATGATGACAACAGGAACAAGGAAGTGTTAAACCACCTTTATTCACCCTCTCACACTGAACTCCATACATCGTCCAGTCAGTGGTATAAGCAAACTTTACACAGAATGATATTAAAGCATGGTCTAAGGCTACATGGGTGAAAGGACCTTTCTCCTAGGACATTGCCTGGAGTTCATGTTTGGAAGGGACTTTCATCACATCACTCTTCGCCCATGTTTAAGCCTCTGCCTCCCGTCTGTGACTACGTTTTCATGCACTCCACTCCAGATTCAATTTCTTGTCTTCTTCAACCTTGGTTTCTGTCACTCTGGACCCACCTGTTTCCTGTTGCGGCTCATCAGGGAACTGCTTTTAACCACATCTCACCTTGCAGTTTGATCGGCAAACACACCAGTGCTGATGAGCCATACCCAAGGCTTTCATTTAAAATATAAAATAATTTCAGAAGCATACAGCTATTAAGAAAAATAGAAAGATTTAGATGTTTTCAAAGCATCTTAAGAATAAGGACATGAGAGACAACTTCTGAATGAAGACTGGCTATTCTTAGATGTAAAAAAAAAAAAAAAAAAAAAAAAAAAATTGGACACAACTCACGTTGAACATTGACTGATTTATATTCAATAGTAGAGTGTGTGCACCAGAATGTCAGTGGGTCATTTGTGTAAGACAATCACTGCCCTGTGCCTTGAGATTACATTTATTGCTAATCCAACAGGGGGTGGGAGAGTCAAACTTTTTTTTTTGCCCTCACAAACTGGTAGGATTTGCCAGATGCAGGGTCTAATTCAGGGCCTAAAACAGCCTTGGAATAATTTGGTTTTAGATTTTGGTCAAAACTAGGCCTACAAGATAAGAAATGTTTTATACCATTGTTCGACATTCTGCACAAGGAAGATGTAGGGTATTGTGAATTTTGACACAATTCTATCCCGGGCAGGTAAAAGAGCGCCTCCATGTGTTCTTATTTCTGATCACAAAAAAACATGAAATTTGAAAAATGATCTCAAAATGCGGGATGCAGGACAAATACAGGTGAAACAAACTTTGCAGTAGCCCATAATGCAAAGTGGGACCCCTTGTCACCCTAGCTATAGTCAGGGAGCTTGAATACCAAGTGGTTTGGGCTGTGCACATCTCACAAAACCTTTCTGCGCTTACTTGGTCAATGGCCAGGGGCGGTTCTAGCCAATTGGAGGCCCTGGGCAAAGAACAATGTAAAAAAATAAAACATCGTTTTAATGTTATGTGGAACTGACATTTATTGTGAGTATATGACTTTAACAATTAAACAGTTGTAAATTAATTGAATTATGAGGTTTTGAGTGCAGTGTTTTAGACGTGTTACTTTTGTATTACTTAATCAAAACAATGTTACTTGTTACATTTGATTAATGCTTTATAGTTCTGTTTCTGAATGTTTTCAACTGAAACCTCCAAATGTGTAGGCCTACAGGTCCTGCTTTAACCATTTCAATTCTCTCTATATCTGTTAATTTGTCATGCCATAGGGGTCTTCACTAATCACTGTATCACCACCATCGATGTTACTCACATTGGTGACATCACTGCTGTCGTTATCAGCCAGCTGTGCTTGAGCTGTGTTCATGACCATGGCAGTATCATGCGAGTCGTCAGTAGGGGTGTGACAGTGTCTCGGATATGGGCAGCTGTGGTACATGATGGCTCACCGTTTGTAGAAGCAAAGCCAGCAGAGCTAGTTGGTGTCACTAAGCTGTTTGTCTGCTGCTGCTGCTAGCAATCGCTAAACTTGACTTAGCCGCATTTATCAGATGAACTCGACACATTATCAGATATTTCTTCCACTTCAACGGACTAATTCCTTTATTGGAAATTGTGTGTTACCTTAGGCAATTTCTCCCTGAACTTCTCATCCTGCCCAATCCTCTTTCTTTTCTCGCTGCCACTTAAAAAGCGTTTCATGCAACCACACACGTCACCACAAGAAAAATTGTCAGTGACAGAAAAGTCACGTGACCTGGACTAATTTTTTCCATGATGGAATTAAGATACATTTTAAGCTGATACTGAAAAGAAAATAATCGTTTTTCATGCTTATTATGAATTGTCATTATTTTACAATGACAAGTGATTTATTTTAATTAGCAAAAAAAAAAAAAATCAGAAATACGACGAGGCCCCCCTGGTGGCCGAGGCCCTGGGCAACTGCCCGGTTTGCCCGTTCGTCCGGTCCGCCCCTGTCAATGGCATAACCTATTGCTCAAGAAGACACTTCTAGGCTAAGTTAGGAAGTACAACTGCATGATATTCATATGGCATTGCAGGCTAGGCTGCAGCTACTCTCCTGAATAAACAAGGCCATGTTAAGATATAAAAGGAAACATGAGAGCAGACGAGATGCTTTAGGGGAACATGACAGAAAGACAAAGACAGTGATTAATAAAGGAAAAGTCTTGAGGAAAGAAACTAGGGTTATTTCATTGTTTGCATTGTAATTTTGCAATACAGTTTTTTACAATACAATAAACACAATTTTGATTGTTTTGTTTAGCAAAATCCAACACACGAATAGCACAATCACAAACCCAATTAGCAAAACACCTTAGCTCCTTTGCAAAATGAACCACTCTTGTAAAAACTATACACTAACTTATCAAAACCATATTCTTTTACCATATGAAACACACACGTTGCATATGACTTAATTCTGTTTGCACCAGTTACACTCTGCTGTTGAAAACCTTAAACACTTTCGGCTAATTCTGCTTCTAAGTGCATAGAGTAGTATGGGTGAAGCGCAGAGTGAATTTGCAAAACATTGCTCGGATTTGCACAACTGTAAACACAATGTCTGCGCACACTTTTTGCAAAACAATACACACAGTGAACACTAAACACATCTGTTTCATTTGTACCTGATGTGCCTTCAGGATACGAGCTATGGTGGACAGAGAGACCTGATTCACGTTCTGAAAAATGATTTGGTCTTCAATAATTTTGGCCTGGATTTCACGAAACCTGATGGCATTATTTGCCAAAACCATATTCACAATCTCCCTCCTCTGCAGTGGTGTGAAAATGGGAGCCCTTCCTCCTCGTTGTACTCGACCCTCAATCCTATGTAGAACAAAACACATGTAACCTACTGTAAAATGTCACAGGAAGGGGTATCAAAAGTGCTGATATGGGGTGCATACAGTAAGAAGCTGTAAACAGGTAATTTTTGTACCTGTTTTCCAGTGTGAATGCCCTTATGACAGATGCCACGGTGAATCTGCTGAGATTTGGCTGGACTCTCAGTCCAGCCTCCCTCAGCGTCAATCCATGGTTCACAACATGGTCCACAAGAGTTGCGCGAATTTCATTGCTTAAAGTTGGACCTCTTCTCCTTTGAGCTTCACCTCCTCCTGCTTGAAGTCTAAGTCTTCCTCTTCCTCTTCCTCTTCCTCTTCCTCTTCCTCTACCTCTACCTCTACCTCTACCTCGGCCTCGCCTCTACCTCTGGCACGGCCTATGCCTCCTTCTCCTCCGATTCCCCCTCTCACCCTCACTCTTCCTCTTCCTTCCATTTTGGTTAAGTTTGGTGAACTCACCTGCTGCATTTTTATAGTGCTTAAACCTGATTGGTGTGTCTACAATTAAGCAATCTTGTGTTTGCACACCTGATGGCAGTGTTCAATCAACTGGCTCATGGGTGTGGTAATTTGATAGTCAGTGCTTTAGAATTGCAAGGAAGTGACATCTTGATATACTTCTGTGTCTAATGCATAGATGTGTGTGTTAGTGTTTCAAATCACTGTGTGTATTGTTTTGCACAAAGTGTGAACGGACTCATTGTGCTTACAGTGGTGCAAATCTGGGGCCGAGTTTTGCTCCTTGAGTAAGGTTTTGATAATTGGGCAAAACTTTAGATTTTAGTGTTTATTGTATCGTAAAAAACTGTAATAGGTAGACTGCTCATTCATTCACTCAGTCTGTACTCACACGAAAGTAATGTAATCCCTTCACTAGAGCAGTTTCAGTATGATGTTGATGAAAACCTGACTGAAGGCTGTCATAGTAGCCATTTTTGTTTAAGTAGTTACTGATTTAATTAAAAATTACTTTTTTTTAACAACCTTGCCTTTAAACGGGAGGTTTGAAATAGGCCTGTGACTGCGTGGAGGCATTCAGGTTTCTCTTTTTCAGGAGAGGTTTGATAACTGCAGTTTTTAGTGATGCTGGGAAAACGCCCAAAGAGAACCATTCACAATTTGCAGGAGCTAAAATGCTAAACAGCTGAAAACACATGCGAAAAAGCTTCTAGGCAGAGTGTCGAGACAGCACGTAGAAGGCTTGACATGCAGTACTTTTTTTTTCTAGTTCTGCCATCTGTAGCAGAAAATTCAAACACGAAGGTTATATTTTTTTATTTGTTGAGGTACATTTTGTTGATGGAACAAATGCGTACGCTAACATTTTTAATTTTGTGATGGAAATAACAGCAAACTCATTACATTCTTTAACTGATACAAACTATGTTGGTGGATTTGTTAACCATTTCATAGTGGCGAATACATCATGAGTGTTGTTAATGTTCCTAATAATGATATTAGAGAAATAAGGTCTGGCCCTGCTTAACTCTGAGTTATAAATACAGAGTATCTCTTTGAAAATGTCATAGTCAATATCAAGCTTAGTTTATCTCCATTTACGCTCAGCTTTCCTGCATTCTGTCCTCTGATTTGCTACTGTTGTTATATTCCTCCATGGTGCATCATATTTACCATAAATCATGTTAGCCTTGACAGGTGCTATAGTATCAAGGACCCTGAACATTTTCGGGTTAGTGTTAGACTGACTAAGATGGTCATCCAAAGATGTTGCTGTTATACTTTATGTCATGGCCATGGCTTTCATAAATAGAGTGCTGGTATTCCCATTCCCTCTTATTGGCTGTATTAGATCTAGTTTTGGGGATTGGATATTTATTATTATACTGTACTCTTAAGAGATGGTCTGGGAAACATGCGTAGAACATTTTGTTTAGTAGCTTAGCAACTTTAGTAAGGTAATACGTTTCAAGTCTTTGTAAAACAGTAAGAGACACTGTTGTCATGAAACACAGACCTGACGTCTCTTGGTGTTTGATTTTTTTTCTACAAGCTAATGATTTTATTTCCAAAATCTAGTTCTGAGACGTGCGATTGAATGTTAATCGATATATTTTTTTTTTTTTTAGCACTGGTAGTGTTCAGGTTGTTGAAGGAGGCACAATACATCCTAAATAAATAGGCTCAATAAAGTCGAATGATAATGGTGTACAAGGGTGGGAATTAAACAAGTGTGACAAATACCTTATGAAGACCCTGTGAGACATGTCTATACATTTTATTTGCCATGTTCCTGGATAGATAGGCTACTGTAAAACTTTACAAGTTTAAAAATAAGATATTATGTTCACTGTCATGCTTAAATAATTAATGTCAGCTATTGGTAACGAACAAATGTTTGGATCTAACTAAAGAACTAAAAAGTCAACCGCCAGTCATAGGCTTAGTATTAAGAGTAAAACCTTACCACTGCGTGGTGGGAGATTTAACGCCTGGCCTTTTATTCAGCCCAGATAGCCAGTAGCCTATATGTATCGGTCCACCGGTGGATTTTGGTCTGGTCCGTTCTCGGAACAACATCATCTTCAGTGCAACTGAGCGTGGATATTAAGATTTCATAATTTCATAATTTCGTATTAAATTAAATGTAAGATAGGCTATTCCTGGAATTTCTAAATCATATCCTTGTCAAAGTCCATTTAAAAATATCAGCCAACAAACAGGAGTTCAGCCTACCAGAAGGCTTTCAATGTGAAAAATGATTTGGTCAACTAGACTTATGTTACGCACTGATAACATCTTTACCAATTTTAAGGGTGGGCGAAAATAACTGAAGATTGAAGAAGTATGAGTAAAGAAAAGCATGTTTTGAAAGCGTGTGGCAAAACAGTGGGCCGTTTGTCTGTACCAGAGACCGATTAGTAAAAGGCCAGCGGACCGCCAGCTCTGCCTCCAGTGGGCCACTGGCATTTTGCTATCAGGTAAGTATACTAAATATCGTTGCAGCTGATCAATTCAAAAATCGTTATGGGATTCCATGTTTCGTATTTTGCTATGGAGTCCCAGTAACTCCTTGTTGGAGAAGAATGTTGGTCGTCATCATCATTCATTTCAACTGGAAGGCCTGGTTTTATTGCTCTGAAGATTTCCGCATAAATTCAATTGAACATCCAGGCAAAAAGCAGACCAACTGCAGCAAGCACAGCAAATAAAATATTTTATTTTTGTTCCATATACACAATCGTTTTCTTTTTCACATTGTCGTCGTTGACAGCACATGAAGAAAATATCACACAAAGACGAAATTTGTCATACGATTAAAAAACAAACGTAACCACAGGAGCTTGCACCTCACATTCACTCTCACAGATACACATTGTTACGATCAACAGCGAAAGAGAAGCGTTGATATAGGCTAGGCCTTCCACCAGAAGAAACAATTAATTGAATGTACACTGCCTACATTTCTCTTAACCACACTATTAAATTAGAATGTGATATGTCACAAATGTAAACTACTGATAACCGGATGTAGCCTCTGCTTCAACTTGATTGCCCCATAAGTCTGTTGTTGCTGTGTGCATTACAGGTAATATAGGCTCATTTATGCCTGAACAGAAAAGATGGATTCACTCCATGCCACTGGCCAGAACGTCCATATCAGCCCCTTCAGGTTACCTTTTTAGTGTTTTGTCATGTCTAGATATTTTGAATACAAGTCAGGCTGAGGCTGTTCTTTTCAAAGATCAATGAATCGTAGCAGCAAAATTCTCTTAAATCACATTTCACGAGAACATCTATGTGCTGTTGGCTTTTTGCATAGGGAGGTCTTGCCTCCAGCATTCTTTCAAGCACAGCATTTAACCTCATCAATTTGCATCCACGTTGATATAAAGACTACCACTTAACAAACACAATACAATTGAAACGTCTATTGAGATATTGCACGTTATTTCGACAAAACCCGAGAAGAGATTTTTAATGAACCTAAAATAATTGCTTGACTGACCATGGCAGTCATGGTACCTTAAGGAAATGGACCTAGAGTGGATTGTATTATCATTTTCATACAATCTGCTCTTGTCATCTGCCTACGCCACTAATCGGGAATGTTGTATTTGTAGGCTTCTATAAGACCTTCGACGGAGTGAATGAATCCAGATACACTGCAAATGCCCCCAACTACAAATATTGCGACGTCAAAAAAAACATGGTGCCACAAGAGTTTCCTCCAAAGTAGCTTCAGGTGAAACAGACTTGGCAGCAAGAAGCACAGACCTGCACCTGTGAGACTTCCTGTGAGGCCCATGAGGAGAGCAAAGTGTGGGACAAACAGGGCCATTAACAGGGTAAACACAACCAGCGTAATTCGCAAGCCCAAACCCCACGACTTTAACTGCCTTGCTGGGCCGTAACAGTCTGGGAGTATTGATCCCGTCCCAAAGAAAGACTTTTCAAACACCTCCACAGCGGCAAAGAAGGGCAGTGGATATGATAAAAGAGCTTTGGCGACCAGGAAAATATTTACCACTGCACGAATACCTCCAGGGAGATTGTCCGTAATCACTTCCTCCGTCTCGTCTGCCCATGTGAGATAGGCCACCAGGGCAAAGAGCCCCTTGAGGACACAGGCAGCGATGTGTGTCCAATCCATCATGCAGTGAAATTCGCTCGGTCTCTGCATGCTCCCCTCCAGGGATGGCAGGAAGATCTGTGAGGTGTAGCTGAACACAATGATGCCAATGGAGATGGGAAACTTTTTGACATCGATGTAGAACTTGACCTTCTCCCATGCCCAGTCGTGCGCCCGTGACAGGCAGTAAGCAATCACTACAACATTGATGAAGATATGGGCGACTGTGCAGAGCATGCTGAACTTGGACACGGACTTCAGGTCCTTCAGAAAAGCACAAGGTAGGAGAGCCACTGTGGCGAGGACCGCCCACGCCTTCTGAGACACAGGTAGCCACGGAAAGCTGTTATACAGCAAATTCCCACTGACCACAACGTAGAGGATACAAGTCATCACCAACTCAATGATCTGGGCCACATTGACGATGTGTCCACCAAGGGACGGAAACCGCGGTGCGCAGCAGGCGTTGGCGATGTCTACATACGAGTCTCTCACGCGCACAAGCTCGCCGTCTTCATTTTCCTCGTAGAGGCACGCTATCAGGATCTTACCCGTATAGCAACACACCACAGCAGCGAAGATGATGAGAAAGAGCCCGAGGTAACCGCCGTGCAGAATGGCGTATGGCAAACCAAGGACGAACATGCCCTGCAGACACACATGCGACAACACCAGTGGTTACAAGGATTGGTTAAAAATATTAATTCCATTGCCAATCATACATAAATCCAGTATTTACATTATATACACATGTTGCTTGCATAGCCTAACTGACAGTGGTCTGTTGTTTTCATTAAAATATAAAATAAGAAAAACAAGTATGGAAGAGACGGGGACTATTGTAATGCCTCTTTTTGCTGTAGGATATAGAGAAGTCGTGATAGGTAGCAGTTATGTAAATTACAATTACATTTTCTTAACGCCATTTTTCTATCATAGTTGTAGCCAATCTGTTGGTTGGTTGTAGCCAAATATACTGTGAAGCCCATTGTTGGGAAAAAACAATTTATTTATTTATTCACATTATATAATATAATAAAAATGCTATAGCCTATATTGCTTCGAATAGGAAAAGATAACTCTTTTTTCGATAGTAAGAAACACCTATTGTTAAACCATTTATACAAAATTAAGATGGTTTCTGACTGTGTGTGGGGAGGGCACAGTGACGTAACAGACTGCACCTCAGGAACTCGTTAACTCGCGATTTCAGCAACATTCACTTTAACGCGTTGCGATGGAACGGGGTCTCAATGGGGAGAGGGGATAAAATGGCAGCATCAAAGTTGCCACCCCTCCCCCTTGAGCTGCAGATAACCAGCCGCTCCACACAGCAATGGTATATTTAAAAAGAATATTAAAATTCCCAGCCACACGTCAACGGATCATTTTTTTTTTAGAATTTCAGATCAAATTCATTTATGAATTGTAGTGTGATTTTTAAAATCGAATTGTTGGCCCACATCTTTACACTTTGTTCAATGTATTAAACTGCTTGAAAACACCGCCTAAATTGAACTGTTTCCCCAAAAGAATGGTACCTTACCTGAATAGCGTTGGTTACGTTCCATCCGGCCTCCCAGGCGGTAATTTTGGGCTTCACCTCCACAAACTCTTCACAGCCTTCTCCGCTCTTAACGGAGGCCCGGTGACGGGTGCCATCCCTCTGGTAGTGACTATCACCATCTAGCCCATCACCGGTCACCTCTTCTCCGCCATCCTCTGTCTGAACCACATCCATGCGCATCCCCTGCCTGTAGTCATAGTCTAAGTCGTCGCACTCAGCAAAGCCCAGACCTTCCTCATCCGTGGCCGCCTGGAAGCCCAAACGAGCGAAAGCCCCGCTGACCTTCGCCTGGGACTTATTGGTGGCTGTGTTCATAGCATTGGTAATTTTGTTCGAAATCTTGTGTCGAATTAAATGAGCCATGCTTATTTTTTTGAATTCCTCCTTATTTCTAGATAATTGATTTTCGAAATCTGCCCCAAATATCCGGTTTGATTGGTGGAGGAAGAACAAATACTGCCGGTATTAGACGATTAAATCATTCCTGTTGCAAATGCATTCTCCAATATCGTTGGTTCTTGCTGTCTTCAAGAAAAAGATGTGGGAAAACTGATTTATCCGGTTTTTGCCACATGCATGTCTGTTGTCCTTCAGCATCCGCACACCTTTCCAAATGAATCCAGGACGTTTTTCAAGGCATCAATCATAATTTCCAAAACACAGAAAGAAAAAAAGGACAAGATACAATAGAATTTTGTATATTGAGAAGGCCAATATTTTCCGTTTTGCAGATAAATATTTTTTCTTCCCAAACGTTCTCTATATCACACTCTGGTGATAAATGGCTGCTCCGAATCGCATTGCGCGTGTGTGTGTGTGCATGTCAGTCAGTTTCTGTGTGTGTGTGTGTGTGTGTGTGTTTTAGGACACGTGCCAATGTGTGAAGAAAATGCAAACACCTCCTACTGGGGAGATTTTAGAGCGCGCAATTCACTCGGTAAGAAATGCCGATGGCGTTATCGAAAAAAATATTACTGTTAAGTGATAAATAAAACACAATGTAGGGTATAAGTAAATAGCAGTGTTGTTTGTATCTAGCAGAAAACAGCAATGGACCTATAGCACGCACATGCTAACTACACACGCAACACACACACACACACACGGATAGAGAGACACTCATGTTCGTATGTGTGCGTGCGTGTGTATGTTCTCTTGTGCAAAAATAGCCTTAATTTCAGTTACACTAAAGGCGCTCGCGGTATAATGCAAACACTAACAAAATATATTACAGTCGAATATTTCGTAGGGCCTATACATCCATATTTGTTTTAAAGTGTATGTATCGTTGCAAGCATACACATTGTGCTGTCTTGTTGCCGTTGCTGCGGTAAGATATTTTTTTATTTCGTTCGAGTCGTGACGCAGCCTAAGTGCAGATATCATTCGCGCGTGCACTTTACAAGTGTGCGAATCCAATACCCGTTAGAGCAGCTCGAAATATTAGAGACAAGTAGCATAGGCTACAGTCATATAAAATAGAAAATGCATATTATTTTCGTTAGTCAACACAATCGAAAAAAAAAGAAACATGCGGTCGAAGTTGAACGGATTGTCCTTTTATCAAAACAAAACAATAACCTTATCATGCGACGGCCGTTAGTGTCTGTCCTTTTTTGTTCCTTCTCATAAAGCTTACTCCCATGTTGTTCTTTCTTTCTTTTTGTCAACAACAATAAGACAATGTGACAAACTGGAGAATTTATTAATTTTGAAAAGCAGCTGAATGTGAAAATGGATAGGAATGGGAATTGTCGATTTACTGACATATCAATTTATTGCACGCAGTAATTCATTCGCGGGTGTTGAATTTCATACATATGCTATCAATTGGTCAGTCTTAGTGATCATTGCCTATCATCAGCCTATAACATCAACTGAAGTGAGAAATGAATCTGTAAAGAAAAAACAGAGGAATTAAAAAAAAAAACACTTGAAAACTGAAGTATGGTGTACACAAAAATGAGAGCGAAAAATGAAGACCGAAAGCGCTAAATATAGCAAAAACCCAGAGGACACGCACGCTCACACATCAGACCAGGAGTAGCCTACAGAGCACACACATATTCGCACAGGCACTCATACACACACAACACGCAGACACAGGAGTACGCCTCCATACAAGAACACCGACAACTCAGAGGATAGAGGAATTTCCGCATATCTATGCTCTTGGCTTGGGCTGTTTTGCCGACTGCCATTTAGGCTGAGGAAAGCACAGACAACTCGAGAGCTCTCGTGATTCTCTACCAGCGGCATATTGATGGGTATAGCTATATGATTGGTCCACAATAAGCATGAACTCTTTCGTTACTCCAGAGCGCGCGCCAGAGAGAGACCGTTCTCTCTCGTGTGTGTGTGTTGGTTTCTTCCTACATTTCTCTGACAGCATGAGTGACATTCATAGCTTCTGTCCTCTTGTGTGCCAGGGGATTCTGCCTATGATGGGGGAGGGGAGCTGAGTCACTGAGATGCCCAAAGGACTCTTGGGAATCATCTTTCATAATAGATACACACATTGCAAAAAAATGGTTATACTGTAACTATAGTACAGCACAACTGTGTAGACAACTCTTCATATGAAACAGGAGAGTAAAGATACAAAACAGCAAGAAATGTAAGGAGACCCATGTTAAATGACAAACAAAATAAATTAAAAGGTGATCTTTTGAACTAAATACCTGTCAAGTTAACAACATAAATGAAATGATAATATCTTTTTATATTTTTACCAAATGAAAGATACCTGATTTATACATCAGTATGCCACTTCAAATTAATCAAGGAGCAACACAACACAGGAATCAGGTATTTTCTTTTAGATTGTGTACAATGAAAATATTTTATTTTTTATTTTGTGACATGGCCTAATGCATTTTGGAATCATCCAAAGGTTTGCTATTGAAATATTTGGATATTGAAATACCCGTTCCACGTGAACACATATTTAAGGGGAAGCCATCCTTTTACTGAGCCCCCAGCAAAAAGGTTGTCATGGTGATCTTAGCTCGAGCATTGGGTGACAAAGGCTGAGATTAGGCTGGGTCTGTGAGGGGGGGGGCGCTGCCTGCATGTGCAGGAGGGACGTGGGTGAGTGCAAGAGAGAGATAGTGGAGGCGTTTGACCTAGGATTAGTGATGGTGCGTCTGGGGCGGCAATCTTCCCTGATAATTTCCATGGACACAGTCACAACAAAAATTAGAGCCCAGGTTTTCTGAATCCATACAGGCATCTTGAGGTGCGGCAAGAAGCTCACTGTTAGGTCTCTCTCTCCCTGCTGCATTTGTATTCTTTCTTGTATACGTAGTCTACAATCATACAATCTTTCTCTGCCTCACTCCCAAACCCATTTAATTCTAATTTAATTCTAATTTTAATAAAAAAAACAAATGAGTCCCCCCCCATACCACTAAAACATAACAGCCTTGCAAACTTTAAATTCCTTTTCTGATAGTCACAATCTAAAAAGATTTTGAATTCTCTCTCTTTCTCTAAAGCAGAGCACACACAACCATAGCCACAGAAGCATGTAGATACCGATGATAATAGTGGTGTGTGTGTGTGTGGGTTTGAGTGTTAGGATTTCGTCAGTATATTTCACGTGGAAACCGGGCAGGGGGTGATGTCTGACAGAGAGAAAAGCGGATATTAGAAAAATGAAGAGGAGGAAGCAGAGATTATGCTAATAAACAAGTGAGGAAAGCTAAAGCAGAAAAGGATAGGGAAACACATTAGGGAAACACAGGCTTGTTTTCTAAGCCACTGTCCTTCTGTCTGTCACTTTATGACACATGCGTGGGTTCCATGTGCTTTGCCTCCTGGGTGTATATGTGTGTGCCTTGGATGAGATGACCTAGTTATGCTCATTAATGTCATACTCCCTGCTTTGTGCCTGAGCACTGAACTGTGCCTCTGACTCAATCATACACACACACACACACACACACACACACACACACACACACACACACACACACACACACACACACACACACACACACACACACAGAGAGAGAGAGAGAGAGAGAGAGAGAGAGAGAGAGAGAGAGAGAGAGAGAGAGAGACTACTGCACCGTCAAGATAGTAGTGGTTTAAGGATTGGTTTCTGTGTAAATTTGGTTTATTGAACCACAGTATTATGTGGTGTATTGCTGTATTCGGCAGAATTATACAAAACACTATGTACTATATAAAATGTATTAAAAATTATTTTCCACAATATATTGATATTGAATATTAATATTTCACAATGGCATTTGGTTTTACAATAAATGCTCCAACTTAGCATATTTCATATTTCCAAAATAATTTCCTCTATTTATCACAATAGTTATTATGACAACCTCACCATAACATATGTCCTAAATTCTACCAACTGAACAACTGACCAATCATGAGATAAACCAGGTGAGGAAGTAGTATAACCCTTCCTCTGAAACTGAGTAAGTATACAGTGCATAGTATATTGAATGATGGCTAAAAGTAGATTTTCTAGATATAACAGTCAAGCTGTCATGACAATTACATGGGAAACCTTTCAGCACTCCAACGCTGGGACCTAATGGATCAGCCCCTTTAATTGGATACGAAAACAAAGATCATGGAGCACAATGGCTGGCCTGGCTGAACATGCTACATGATCACATCATTAATCTCATAAAAACACACAAATCAGTTCAAGTCAAAATAATAATTAATAAAAACATTCCATTCTACCTATGGATACAGAGTCCTCTTTGGCCTCCTTTTCCCGCCTTGCCAGACAACAGACAACAGACTTTGTTCTGTGCCCTATTAAATGACAGACATAGGCCACTCTCTCAAACAAACGTGTGTGACCAAACAAATTCATATGACGAACTGGTGTGTTTCAAATTGGACAGCTTGAGAATCCCTTGTGCAAAAAACAAAACAAACGGCAGTTCATACTGCCCTCTTCTGTACAAAGAAGAAATTACAACTTGTTCTTTTATCCTACATCATTTCATTCATTATTTTATTTCAATCACTTCTGCATTTGATGTCTATTGAAAATATTGACTCATTTGAAGTTCAAATTGAAGTTCTTTTGCATTTCAGCTCTCACAGAGGTAAACCCAATCCAGTTGATCTAGCCAACTGGAGCAGTGAGCTGCCTTTGGCGGCGCCCGGGGAGCAGTGATCGGGGATAGGTGCCTTGCTCAAGGGCACTTCTGCCGTGGATGTGGGCATGGGAGAGCAGTGGTCTACCACTTACCCCGCCCACATTTTTCCTACTGGTCGTGGATCGAACCGGCCACCCTACGGTTTCCAGCCCGAAACCCTAACCAGTAGGCCACGGCTGCCTACTAAGCCAATTGGCAGTATATAGTCTTGTTTCAAGTGAAATATATCCAACTGCTTTTTCTTCACTAGATTTTGTCTGTGGTTGTCTCTGGTAAGTTCTTGACCTTGGGTTGGCATGAGCCTTAGCATACCGCCACCCTTGGTAAAACTAGCAAACCCAACTCTTGAGGAAATAAAACTGCCAGCCGTCGATTAGCAACTGAACTGTAAATAGACAACATAAGGCAAAGGTATAACATAAGATGGGTTTTTCATTCAATTAATTCGCATAATTCAAAGTGTCAATTCACCTCCAGCTTGTGAGCTGAGCTCCTCGCCCCTTTGAAAAATGGCTATGAACTGGGCAAGGAGCTCAGAGGGGAGAAGAAGGCTAGAGTAAAGATGTACCAAACGGTTGACTCCACATCAGCATTGGCTTTGCAGCAGTGTTGCAGAGTTCAGGATGATTTTAAACAGTATATGGCGTGAATAGCCATTTTTAACAGATAAAATGCCAATTTTTATAAAAAATATAAAGGAGATCTAGCATTCTAACTAGCCCTGTTCTGCAAGCTCGAGCCCCAGATGGTGACACGCCATGTCTCTGGCCTTTAGTGCAATGCCTGGCCCACAGCTTGGAGCAGAAAGCTATTTTAGATGGAAAGGGCATGGCATAACAGTTATGGTTATGATTGACAGGGAAGAGAAAGCATCTGTGTGTCTTTGCCAACAGATGTGCAAGTGGCAAGTGACTAAGAATTACGTACTGAAGCAGGGCTGTCTCTTATTGAGGATATTAGTTGGTAAATCAGATGAAATAGAATATATGCCTGATGTTAAAGGTCAACTACCAGTCGTTATTATTATCATCAAAAGCTGCTTATACCAGTCAAATGTACTCCGTTCACATGCTAGGTTAAGGCTCATCCGCAGCTGGACATGCGTGTTCTATAGGTTCCTTCCCATAAATGCTTATCTTTTAAGGAAAATATGGCAAATGAAATTGATTAATACGATAAAATAATGTATTTGATTATTGATTAGCCAGGTCAGCAGATGCTGTGAGATTTATGGATGGAAGGAATAAGGCCTACATAACACATGGTTGAGTACACCAACATATTATTATAGCCTAATGTATATATTGATAGCCTGGTTTTGTAGCATAAAAAGTCTATTTAAAATTAAAAATCCATTATGGTGTGCGTAGATTTTTATAGAGACAGTATTTGAAAATCTGTCATTGTATCTTTACCATGGAATGCATACACTTTCTGAATAGCATTTAATGTATTAAGCACTGTTTGGGATGCATCATGACATTATCATTTGAGTTTGAGTAATGCTTAACAAAGCACTAACATTTCGACTTATTAGTCATTGGACCTTTATGAATTGGTTTGGATAAACCTAACATTGTTACTCAATGAAATCTGAATGACTAATGGGGATTAATTTGTAGGCAGGATGGAACATTTGTCAAACTACATTTAAACACATTTTAATTCCGGGCAAAATGTGCCTATGCGTGTAGTAAATTCGAATTGGAAGGTACAAATAGCCTACAGTGCTCTTTATTAATTGATTTTGTTTGAATATGTATTATATGTCTTCATACATTGTTTGTAACGCCTGCAATATGTTTTCATATGCATGCTTGGTGACTTTTTCACAACAAAAGCATCACATCGGAACTCGTATCTACACCCAGATGAAGTTCCACACGGTCATATTTTCCTGTAACACTCATTTCAAATGATCCTCACAATCGAGCATGTCAACCAATATATTCACCTTTCAGGATTACAAATCCACACCAGATCCAGTTTATGAAGTAAGCGCAGAATGCTTTCAGCCTTCACCCGTTCCAATAATTATAGATAATGGTTCCTTTCAAACGCGAGCGGGATGGGCGTGCGAGTGCGACACAGACGAACTTTCGGCTCCGAGACTTCAATTCAAATCCGTGGCGGCCCGAAGCCGAGGGGCCGCGAGGAGTGAAACTCAGATTGGTAATGATATCCCAAATCTCGAACCACTCCGATGGCTCCTGAAAAGTCAGTTCGATCGCAATGTGGTTGTCAATTTCGAAATGCAAGAGCTGATGTTCGACTATGTGTTTATGCATCTGGGCCTTACCACAGAGGTAAGTGAATTGAATGCAACTTCTGTTACGTACGCAGCGTAGCCACCTGTAGTTGCCAAAGTTTGCTTGCTAAATTGCATTTTTTTCAACATTCTGTAAAGGGCCGAGTGGAGTACCCCGTGGTTGTGACTGAGGCTCCCTGCAACCCACTGCACTGCCGCCAGATGATGTCGGAACTTCTGTTCGAGTGTTATGGTGTTCCACAAGTCAGCTATGGTATTGACAGCTTGTATAGTTTCTACCTGAACAACAGGCAGCGCAGTGTGGATAGCCCGCACACAGGACTTGTGATCTCTTCTGGTTATCACTGTTCTCACGTTCTACCAGTCATCAATGGCAGGTAAGCGTTTGAATTTATTTGAAATGTCAGTGGATTAGATGCATGAGTAGGTGTCGCTGACCCAGTGGTTTCACATTTGTGTGTGTGTGTGTGTGTGTGTGTGTGTGCGTGCGTTTGATATGTGTATCTTAGTTTGGATGCAGTCAATTGCAAGCGGCTTAATGTAGGAGGAAGCCAGGCTGCCAGTTACCTCCAGAGGCTGTTGCAGCTAAAGTATCCCGGCCAGCAGCCTGCTCTCACTATCAGTCGCATGGAGGAGCTCCTGCATCAGCACAGCTACATTGCTTCTGACTACCAACAAGGTATACATAACTCAGTCATGATTGCAGTCATGGTAACCACAACTGACGGCAGTGTCAGCAGTGTTTGATATATGATCACTTTGAAAGATGTGTTGAACCACTGTGTCTGGTGTATAATCAAATAAATACTCACGGCTCATGGCTGCCTACAGAGAGAAAAGCGCAGCACTATGCTCTTGGACCTGAAAACAAACGGTAAAAACTCAAGTAACACCATGTTCTGCCTTTGCGAAATGTGACTGACGACTGTGATGTATTTGTGTGGTTTTATTTAGTGCTAGAAAAGTGGCGCAGCCCAGAGTTCTACGAGCAGGAAGTACATCGCATCCAGCTGCCATTTTCAGCCAAGCTGGCGGGTGCTGCAGGGGTGGGGGCTGAGGAGCGTCAGGAAAGGAGAGCCAATCAGCTGCGGCGACTGCAGGAGATCAACGCCCGACGCAGAGAGGAGAAAAACCAACAGGACCAGGAGCGCCTTGACAACCTATTGGCAGTGCAGGTGATGCAAGCAGACATTTTTATACACATACATGCACATTTCAATCCCATGCATTGCACAACAGATCTTATACCCAGCTTCTTTACATTAATATGTCGACCATTCCCTCGCGACTGTCTGCGTAGGAGCTGCTTGAGGATGGGTTGCTGGATCAGTTCCAGCGGCGGCTGATTGAGCTGAACATGGACTCTGCAGAGGAGCTCCAGTCCTACATCCACAAGCTCAGCATGCTCCTGGAGCTCAGCCGTCAACGGAGTCTACAGGAGGGGCCAGATAGCAGGGCAGAGGTGGGTGTGTGCAACAGGAGGGGAGGGGAAAAAGCATCTTCTGTTCCAGAAAAGTTTGCAAAGCTTGTGTATAAAGTTAGGGAATGAGACTCGCAGGCACACACAAGACCAACAGAGTTGGTGGAGTGTTACAGGTTTTGTAGCTAAGTCTACCACATTGCTATACGTGGACTTCAGTTTACAAGGTCGGTCACTGGTTTCCAGAGGCTTCAGGGAGGGCTAACCAGTGGTTATGGCTGAGGCGTTTACAGACTACGTGTAAATATGTGGCGCATCCCATAAGTCCTAAGTCAGGAGTCTCAACCAAAAAACAAGATTGTAAGCATCAAAAGTCAGAGTGGGTAGTCATAATATTCAGTGGAATTGCTGTGGTTTTAAAGTAATTTTTTCTGACAAAGACAAAGACCACACATCACAAATGTACATAATCAATGGGTTTTTACAAATGTGGATAGTAGGGCTAGGCTATGTTGACTGCTGTAAATCAACCATAACACTGAAATAAATCTAAATACATGTTTTTAGTGAATATCACCCAGCCCTACTACCTATATATTACACAACCTGACACCATTTTTATTATGTTTATTTATTGTTTCCCATATTGCCTATATATAAGGCTAATACAATAGTATGGGCGGAAAGGCTTTAGCCTTGGCACAAATCTCAGCAGCCAGTCTCCTTTATTGCTATCCTGAAATAAATAATGTTGTCAATTTGCATGTGTCATGAGGCTTGTACCCTTCATTCAACTCGTTCATGAGCTGGCAGTTTTCAAGGCGGAAACATTCACCAATCTACATAGATGGCACATTATTAGTAGTGCCTGTTGTCAGGTTATGTTGTGCCTAATTGGCTTTGCGTATAAATGGTTCCAGAAGTGAGCACCCACAACATTTTTAAAGATGCCTGCATTCAATTTGGTACTTCCTGGGCTGAGGTAGCATAGCATCAGTTTATTGAAAGTAATGAAGGTGGTACTTCCTCTCTCTCCAGATCTATATAATACCTCCCTGGTGGACACCCTTGTGTGGAACCTATGTCTTCTTGATCATAGGTTTCCGTAAGTCAATTGTTTCCACATAACCCTTAATCGTATTGCTCTTAACTCCATAATTCAAGTTTAAGGAAAGAGGACATATAGGACAAAATTTATTCATTTATTAGAATAAGTTGCTGAAAAAGTGCTGAAAAACAAGTTGTCTGGTCACCCTACTCTTATGGGAACTGGAGGCCAAAGGAATGTGTACCCAATTCGTTTTATTTGAGACACACATGGGTATAGTTGCTTTCACAGTGAAATTGGTGTAACAACGGGTTTTGTTAAGCGAGTTAGAACAAAAGAGAGACATCTAATGGGGAAGACTGTTAATAATTTAATTTTCTTCAATATGACAGTGAGACTATTTAACCATTCCGGAAATGAACCTGGAAAAACAGAAAACGTGCATAGTAGCCTAATAGTTTGATCCAGATGTTTTAAATCAATATAGAATTGGATGATTTTTTTTAAAGTAATTAATCGATAAAACACCCCATAGTATACTGTATATTTGCATAGTGTGATTTGCCTGTGTTTGTGTGATTGTCAGGCTTTGGATCTTGATCAGCCCATGGAGGAAGGGGACGGCGCAGCTGATACTGATGCTGATTTTAGAGAGGAAAACACAGAAGTGGAAAGATTGGTTAATGTTTCCCAGGTGGGTTTCACATCAATACAATACCAAACAACACATGCAAACCACATCAGCTTCATCAAAGCACAGGTGTGAGAGGAGACACGCCATGTGCTTGGTGTAGTCACTGAGAAGCCAATCGTTGGCTGATAAATGTTTTTGGGCTATATGCATAATGGAGAATATTTAGCACTGAATTACTTGGTACATGGTTATACTTCAGTATAATATGCGCCGAAAACATGTCAAACCCCTGCAACTGAGGGGTGTTACTAATGTTAACTAGCTATACTTATTATTGTCGGTTATGATTTTTGACCTTCATGCCTTAAATATGTAATGTTTGACTTTTTATTGTATTTATTTATTGCCTGTAGTTTTGTCACCTCCACATTGTCTCCACCCTTTCTTAGCCTGTGTTAAAGTTAGCAGAGTACCACCAACTGTATGTGGGCACGGAGAGACTGCGCGCTCCAGAGGTCATGTTCCAGCCCTCCATGATTGGAGAAGATCAGATGGGCCTCATGGAGACTGTGCAGTTTGTGCTGGACAGGTGAGCATCCTCGTCAAAACCTAAAGCAACGTTTACACTAAATTACTTGGTACTGTTTTGTCTGTATCTGTCTGGTTACACCTTTCACTGATGGCTGGATTTACACCTTAAATCCATAATCATCAGACTGTATTGTGCCTGTTGTACACTGCTAAGTATATACAGGATGCACACAAAATTGATGGTGAGTGAGGTGGGGAGAGTGCATTGTAGAACAGCTTAGTGGGTACACTAAGTGGGTACACAGTGTGCTCGTAAGGTTACTATAACCAGGGTTAGTAGAGCAATGAAACCGAAAACTGGGTTGATGATGGCAATTATTTACATTGCAGGTAAAGGCTATCACAGAGTAGGGGGTGGAATAAGTGCTTGACAGTGTGGTGTAGGTGGGTAGGTGAAGGCAGAGGGTTTCTGCAAGTAGATCAGGTGTAGAGACTACAGCAGCATCCCACAGATGAGATAGTGTACACTAGATGGGGAAGAAGGAGACAAAGTGAGTGGGTAGAGTTTGGCTGCCTAGTATACATATGTACTTAATGAATATGGTGATGAGGAACAATGTTTCCACAGCCATCGGCTTTGGGAGGAAAGGTCATGATAAACGTAAGAGGGAGGACATTTGGTTAGTAAACATCACTTTGATAAACAGATAAAGAGATACATTTAGGTAAACAATTAACAGTAGGTAATATTGCCACTTTATCAGAATCAGTATCAGTATTAACATAATAAGATACAGAAGGAGAGGGAGAGACTGCCCAGCAAGGTGTATGGGAATTTTGTTATGTTTATGTTGAGATATGCTGAGAGATGCTGATACGGTACATGCAAATATTAGTTATACACGGATAGCAAGGGTGGCAGGATAAAAAACAGCTGGCAACAGCAACTGCATGCTATGCCTATTTTGCTTTTTGATATTCTTAGAATGACAAAGTGACCTGCACTCTGGAAACTAAATTGTCTTGGTGGGTAGTAGGGGACAACTAATTTGTTTTGGTAATTTTGAGGTGAGCCGTTTAGGGCTTGGTATGTTAGAAGAAGTACTTTGAAATCAATTCTACTTTGACAGGGAGCCAGTGCAGAGAGGGAAGTACGGGTGACATAAATTTGTTTGTATTTTTTAAGTTCTAGTAAGTGTCCGTTCTAACAGCAGCAGCAGGGCAAAAATACATACACACAGCTTTTTTTTCACTTCGATGCACTTGCCCCAGTCCTAGTAATAAGTAGGTTATTGGGGGTGTCAAGTCTTGCAGCGGGAAAGAGATGTTGCCAAAGTCTTAGTGCCATCTCAGTTACTATTATTTCGTCTGATAACTGCATTGACAGGTCTACTACATAAAAAGATGTTTGGGATTTTATTCAAGAATCTTCTGGTCTGGCTACAACATGATTTTCAAATGTTGAAAACATACATACCCAATAAGAAGAGTAAATCAAAAGATGGCATTGGTTTTGAACAAATCAAGCTGCCTCAGACACCATAACATGTAGAACCTCACCTTAGTCCAACAATGAAAAGAGCATTTTTTTGTTTATGCAGGTACACTCCTGAGCAGCAGATGGCGCTGGTGGAGAATGTATTTCTCACAGGAGGAAATCTGATGTACCCTGGGCTGCAGGATCGTGTGGAGAGTGAGATGCTGGCCATCAGACCTTTCCAGTCATACTTTAAGGTGAAAAATGAATGCTTGCACAGAAGGTGGTAGACTTGTGTCTGACCATGTACAGTTTCAATGAACCTCTCAATCTTAGGGGATATGACTGTATGCATGTGTATGTCTTTAGAGGTCACAGAGGATACACACTTCGAATATGTTGCCCTCAAAGCAATATTTGCTACCGGTAGCCTCTAATATGGATATCTTTATACATAAATTGTTTTGCTTGTAGATTATGTAATTTGTGAATTTGTGTTTTTAACATTCTCCTTATTTTAAATACAACTTTTTAACCTGTGAATAAACACGTTATTCTTCACCACAGACCATTTTGCTTAATCAGGTAATTCGACATATATCCGAAGCAATGGTTTCCATGCCACCATTTAATTGGGGGAAACCTGGTGTTTTCTCATGGCCATTCTCCATGGCAAAGCTCAGTCCTCACATAGCCATGTTCTCTATCCTGCAGGTGAGGCTAGCATCACGGCCAGCACTGGATGCCTGGTATGGAGCTCGCGAGTGGGCTTTGCAGCACCCCCCCGGGGGACCAGGTTGGGTGAGCAGGCAGGACTATGAGGAGAAAGGAGGGGAGTATCTGAGTGAGCACTGTGCCTCAAACATCTTCATCCCCATGCCGATCAGTCGACCAACGCAGAGAGCAAATGAGGCCACACCAGCCTCTGAATTCACTCTGCCCACAGAGTCGGAACAGACAACTGGACCTGTTGCTGTCCCAATTGAGACCACCCCAGTATCTGGTGCCAGTGCCTCCCTTCCAGATACAAATAAGGAATCTCCCAGCACACAAAACACAGAACTGTCATAGTAACACCCAGCTGCTTCTTGCCACATAATGATACATTCACCTTCCCCCTGACCATTCGAATTAATTTAAACTGAATGAAGAACATGCTGGTGTAGGATTCCATGTGGTGGTCAAAATGACAAGAAAATGAACTCTTAATAGACTAAAGATGTGTATGTTTGGTTATGGATAGTTTTGTGTATTTAACGGAATTCCGTTTGAGGGCTGAAATCACATTTTGCTCCATTTTGTCATTAAGCATATTTAATACAAAATTACAGCAATACATGTATATTTGACACGGTTCATTCAGTGGTACAGTACGGAAGATTATAACATGGATTCCCTTTTTTAAATATGATACAGTAGCAATTTTTCAGTTTTGTCATTATTATTAATTACAATGCGATTCTGAATAATAAAAAAAAGATGTTAATGTGCTGTGCAAATATAAAAAAAGACAAAGAAAATTGGTCAAGGTGCCGCTCCCTCAGAAGCCCATCAAAGAATGTCTCAATGCAACAGAATGTCCAAACGCTCGTCCTTCACCAGATAACAGTAAGCAAATACAGGTTTCCCAAATTTTTAAGTTGTAAAATAACTATTTGCACTTCACAGAGAATGAGTGAGGCATTTGGGTAACAGAAGACTATAATGTAAGCATGCCCTCTCCAATCAGTGTATTTACTCTCATACTAGTGACACTTTCCAATAAAGGGAGTATTTTTTGTCTTGGCAACAAAAAAAATTACTTTGCCGATCTGAATGACTTTACCTCTGAGCATTCAACTGGTTTACAATACATTCAAGTGTGAATTCTCAGAGATGGTCCTGCCCTCAGGAGCTGAATAAAATGTCTTGGGTTTCGAGGACTTTTAATCAGAGGTACAGTTTCTGTGGTCATGATCACGTTGTTGACTGGAATTACTGACCTATGATTGGTATGCATTTTAGTATTAAGCTCTTGACAAATACAGGGGCCCAGAGCACCATTCAGCAGTGATGTTAGCTCCTTGCTGAAAATGTGAGAGAAAGGCTCTGTAGTACAGACATCATACAGGACATCTGCATGGGTGAGTGCACTGCCTTTTAAATAAGGCACATCTGGGTCTCAAGAGGATGTAACCAGAGTAAAATTCACTGATTGAGAATAGCGATAGTGGTTTCACTTTAGATTAAGAGAATGCAGGAATGCTTTTTCAAACATACGCATACTGTTCTTTCACTCACACATACATACACACACATACACACACTCTCACACACACACACACACACACACAGGCAAGCATAAAGACATATACACACACATGGAACAGCCTATCCATCACTTAAGTAAAAAACATGGCTGCATGGTGTTAGCAAGATTGCTTCTGTGATGCATATTTATATGTAATGAGTGTCTGAGAAGTGCAAATGGATTGAGTGACAACAAAAGACATTCTCAAGGCCTATTGTTCCCATGACAAATATATAACGTTTATAAAACGTTGTTCTAGGCCTGCTGAAGCTCGTGGTGAAACGTTGTTGGTCGGGGTTTTTTTTTGGGGGGGGGGGGGATTGTGGGGCCGGTTTCTCAATTTTAATATCATGCGTTTCTCTTATAAGGGTTTCACATCAGCATGCCTAGTTGTTGTTGACCTAAATGGTGCTAGACTTGGGAAGCGTTATCAAGGCATGATTTGACTGTATTTACACTATCACACAGGTTTACAGTGAGATGACGCTCAAAGTGACAAACAGTGAAAATAAAACAAAAGCCATAGCAAATAATACACATAAATAATACACACAGACACCGCAAAAAAAGCTGAACAAGAAACACATCCATTCATGACAACTGATCTGTCAAACAGACCACAAATTTGAGGAGTGCAGAATAAACTTCATCTCCAGTAGTAATATACTTCAAGTCTTCAACAAACAAAAGGTGCAATATTTAAGACTCAGAACCATGTGCGCACCCAGCCCACCCCAACACACTTCCACAGATTGAACACCTGACACACCAACTGAAACCATAAGGAGAGACACAGAAACTCCACAGTTAGCCTACTAACACACATGGACAAAGTGCAGAACTGCACTGTGATTGAGGCTTGTGACAGTATGTGTTGGAGAGTGTGGTGGTGGTGATGACGATGATGATGAGGACGGTGGTGAGGATGATGATGATGACGATGATGAAGACCTGAGCAGTCCTCTGGTGTAGCCTAGAGGAGAGTCTGTTTGCTCAAGCCCTGCACAGACAGGAAGTGTGCGCTGCAGGTGGGAAGGAGACGGAAAAGGGGCTCCTCTCCCGCTTTGTGTCCTTCACTTGCGACTGCCCTCGGCACAGTGCTGGAACTGGGCGAAGCTCAGGAACACCTGCTCCAGAGAGATCTGGCTGACACAGTAGTCTTCTATGCAGTACTTATCTTTGGCTGCCTCCAGGGTCCCAAACACCTAAAGCAGACCACACACACAAACAGAAACAGAAAAGTTTTTATCTATGTAATATAATAAATTAATATTAATATAATACATTAATACAACATTTATACAAATGTCTGAGTGGTAGTGCTCAGAGAAAGACCAGTTACTTGCTCATAAAATATGAAGTGCCTAACTGAGGCACTAAGCACTAAGACAATCATACATTCACACTACACATCACATCATACATTCACACTACACATCACATCATACATTCACACTATACATCACATCATACATTCCCTGTTATTCAGTCATGACAGATGAATATGGCTGCCTTGTGTAACACAGTATTTTTTCTTCATCAGGTAAACAGCTGTGCTAGGTGGAGAATTCTGTGCAGCAGTGTCTGCTTCTGTGTGTGTGCATGACCGTGAGTCTTTTACCTGTGCCCATGTCAGGCTTTTGTCAGTCAGGTGGTAGTGCACCATGCCCTGGTGTTCATCCTTCAGTAAGCTCCCTATATACACACACACACACACACACACACACACACACACACACAGGTTAGTCACTTTATCACCGAAAACAAATGGGAATGTACACATTGCTGATGGTCACGTGTCCTTCAGTGGGGCGTGGCGGCGGCTGCTGCTGGCACCTGGGAATGTGGACTCAATGAATTCTTTGAAGAGCTGCAGTAGGGTCTCCTCCACCTCGCTCTCTAACCGCACCTTGGCCAGGAGGGTGTAGCCACTACCGAACTTGCTCTTCAGGTGCTGGGGGCTGCCCAGACACTTCAGCTGGCCGTTCACCATCACGGCCAGACGAGTGCACAGCGCCTCACACTCCTCCATGCTGGAGAGAAGAGGGCGAGAGAGCGACGTGAGCTAGGCCTCTACCCCCATTTTTTAATTTTTTTTATTATTGTCAACTGTTTTATAGCAATGTAACTAATGGCTGTAGTGAATGAGGCTGAGCATAGACTTCTGTTGTTTGTGCGTGTCAGTAGGTGTGTGTGTGTGTGTGTGTGTGTGTGTGTGTGTGTGTGTGTGTGTCTGACCTGTGTGATGTGATGATGACTGCTTTGCCAGACTCGCGTGTACGGGTCACGGCATCCCACAACAGTCGCCTGGCAACAGGATCCATGCCCGTTGATGGCTCGTCCAGGAAGATGACAGGTGGGCTACCAATCAGAGCCATCCCCGCACTGAGTTTCCTCTTGTTGCCCCCACTGCACACAACCACACACACATAGTTAGCCTGTAGCCTTACACCTCTTTTTTCTCATTCACTCCATTCCTTCATTCAACATCACTCTTTCATCTGTCCTTTCCCTGAGCATCCTTCGTCTCCTATTAGCCAGAGCTGCAGGCTAGTTCATCTATGGCCAAGCGGCTGATTCTTCCTGATTTCCTCACCCTCTCTCCCATTCTCTTCCTCACAGCTGTGCCTATGTGCAGCCCCTCCTTCTCCCCCTGGCTCCCCCTCTTCTGGAACTTTCCATTACCTGTAGCTGCGGACCAGCTTGTCAGCATGAGGCTCCAGCAGGAGGGACCTGAGCACGTTCTCCACGCAGCCTGAAGCGTACTTCTCTGGCACACCCCTCAGCCTTGCATACATGCTTAGGGTTTCACGGCCTGTCATGTGATCCAGCACTGCATCAAACTGAGGACAGTACCCAATCCGCTGCTGAACCTGTACAAAAGCACACGCACACAGTTACAAAGCACAGATGAGTACTAAGGAGATGGACACCGCCTTTTGAGACCTAGATTTAGACCAGGAGGGAGTGTGTATATTACTACATACAGGTACAACGTCTTCTATGTACTATAAATCGCTATACAATAAAACAATGGCTTTGGCTAGTTCTAAAAGGGACATTTTTGTTCCCTGTAAGCTGAACAAAGAGACAAAAATAAAACCAAGTTGGATGGATCTGAGGATTAATTTGCATGTCTGAATGAAGAGGGGACAACTGGTGTGTTACCATAGCAACAACAGAACAGTGATTGACAGAGTGGGTCGATGACCATTCAGGAACACTTTAAGGTCCGTTTTCTTGTCTTTTCCAGCTCACCTTCTTGATGTCTCTCAAGATGCTGTACCCATCAATGTAGGCATCTCCTGAAGTTACAGTCTCATCTCCAGTGAGCATCTTAAAAGCGGTGGTTTTCCCCGCTCCATTGAAGCCCAGCAGGCCAAAGCACTCGCCCTTGCCCACGGCCAGAGAGAGCCGATCGACCGCCAGCAGACATGGTCCCCCTGTGTACACCTGCAAACGCAGAGCACAATTATAACACACATACACAAACGCACTGATCCACAAAGCCACATGTTAAAGTCAAGCGCTCAGTTAGAACATCCATACATGACACACGCTCGAACACAAAGGCTTACTACATATGAAACACACGGTTACCTTGGTGAGCTCCGTCAAGACGAGTGGGCTCCCTACCATGGACTCCACCACTGGCTGGCATTCTAGAACTCTCTTCCGCTCTTCAGCCACATCCCTGTCCTCAGACCGTAATGCTGCTTCAGCCATCAAGTGCCCCTACATATATACACACACACACACACACACACACACACACACACACACACACACACAGAGATATTTATCTACAAACACTTATCACCTTTACCAGTACCTTCTCCCCACCCTCTCTGCTCATGCGGCCCCTCATGGGCTGTGGCCTGGTCCCATCAGACGCACCTTCTTGTGTCTCCAGCAGAGGGAGCCCAGCATGCGCTTTAGCGTGCGCACACACTGCAGCTCCACAAAGAAGAGGAGGACAATGAAGAGCAAACCCTGTAGAGCCATGGCAACCAGGTAACGACCGATGCCTGGGGACATCATTGAGAAGTAGTTCTCCTGGTAAGTGAGGTCTATTGAGAGCAGACAAAGCACATACATTCAGTGTTAGAGTAGCTCTCTCACAAAGGCTGCAATGGCTGGGCAACATAAAAGGCTCTACTGTTGCACACTAACTCTACTGTTGCACTCAAATGACATGACATGCACTCAACTGAGTATGTCTTCTATTGTATCTCAATATATATATATATATATATATATAAATATACACACACTATATCTCAATTTGATCCTTGGGTATTAGACAACCACCACCACCACTACTACTATCGTCATGCACCATCTGCTTGTTCACCACAATAAAGCTCTGGAGTGAACATCAACTGAGATTTGCCAAAGTGAAATTTGCAGAGCTGAGTCAGGCCTGGTACTCACTGTAGTATTTGCAGAAGGCCTCTGCAATGGGGTTGGGGGTGCAGAAGGAAATTAGCTCATAGTTCTGGTAGAACTGGCTGAAGGACATGCCCAGACAGTAGTTGGGGAAGAGCAGGAAGACCTTGTCCAGGATGCGAGATAGGTCCTGTAGTTGCAGCTCTGTGAAGGATGGCACAGGAGAAAGGAGTGAGAAATGTTCCCTAATGCTTCTATCAAGCGCCATCTCTGTGCCACTCCCTTAATGACTTCTGACCATTCTCTTCAATACATACAAACTCTACAGTATTTATTTTAAACTGATCTGAGAGCATGTAGTACTACACGCAGTAGTAACATTTACAAGAAAAGGGAAGAATCAGAAGACTACTGTAAAACACTAACATTACAGAGGTGACACCCAATTTCACTGGACTTGACTATCTCCTTTGTCACGCTCTTTCACCTGGTATGGTCATGATGGTGACTGCCAGGAAGGTTGCGGTGCCGCTGATGATGTTGAAGATGGTGAGGCGGGTGTAGGCAGTGGCTGCCGTGGAGAACAGGAAGCTGAGCAGGTACATCAGCGGCACCACCGCCCAGCCGAAGAGCAGCAGCACCAGCAGCACATCCACCAGGTGGTTATGCTCCACAAACGCCTTGACGGCAAACACCCTGAACACCACCTGAGAGAAACAAAAGACGATAAGAAAGACAGTGAGGGATATGCTCTGTATGAGATGATGACAGACGTCACAACGGCAAGAGAGTGGCTGAGGCGGAGCCCGAAAAACAACAGATGTCAGAATAGTTTTTCTTCAACACCCCAGGAAAGCGTGTTCTAAAGTATGACTTTGCATCTTAGATGTATTAAAGTAATTTATCATGATCAATAACAAGACCGGCCACAATGTTTTTTGTTTTTTATTGTACTATAATATTTGAAACATCCCTTTCAAATCAGACTCGCAGCTTATGCAGCTTACTGGATGGATTGAACCTTTTTCTTTTTGTAAAGACATTTTGATCAGCACAATTTAATACATGTACTGAATGATTAAGGGTAGTATCCAACAGGCCCAATGCTGATCAATTTAGGATGGCAGAGAGAACAGTCATAGCTCTCGCCACACAGAGAACTTCATTGGAAAATGAAATGAAGAAACTAGCCAGATTCAAGCAGCTTTTCTAGGAAACATGTCAGTCTGTGATAGAAAAGATAGATAAAGATAAAGTGATCACAAAAAAGTGTATAAGCTTAATTGTTCAAAATATGTGAGGAATTTTCAAACTTCATGAGGGCTGTGTTATGATGTCTTGTACTGACCAGCATGAGCATGCAGGGCAGCAGGAAGTTGATGAGGTCCCAGAGCAGGGCGGAGAACCAGTAGTTGGACAGGTACACCCCGCTGACCTGTTGCACATGCTTGCACTTCAGTGAGCGCTCTGTCACCAGCAGCAGCGCAAATGTGCTGGACAAAGAGGCCATTCCGTACATCAGGTTTATTGCGATGGCAAAGCCTGTCTGACTCCTGCAGCAGAACAGAAGGGAAAGATGTCAGGAGAAAGGAAGTAAAGAAGGAGTGAGAGAGAGAGATAGATAGATACAGACATTAATGGTTTAAAAATGACACACCACAGGCTGACAATGTTATAGATGTTCAGTAGATAACTATGCGGCCATTATGCATTAAAATGCTAAAAATGTTCATGCAAGCTAGATACAGATCGTAAACAGGCTTGTTAAACTCTTATCACACTCACACAGAGAGCTGGCTCTGTGCCGTTTCAGATAAGTTGCGTGGCATAGGGTCGTTCCATGCGCGTATGGAGGCGTTGGGTCCAGCCAGCATGCGGTACAGGGCATTGTCCAGCAGCAGCAGTGCAGTGGCGGGAGTGTGGTAGCCTTGGTTGTTGAAGTATGCCGTCGCCTCAACGAATGACTTGGATTTGCCTCGGAAAGCCACACCCACCACACAGTGCTCATTGAAGGCTCCGCCTTCCTCCTCAGCATTGCGCAGCACATACTTCGAGAAGTCTGTTTACAAGGTACACCGGAGAATGATAGTATTAGATCATTAGATGCCATTTTGAAATGAGCTGAGAGGAACACAGTAGCATTGTTTTTTTTAAGAATCGGAGCAACTATGCTATTGACACTTGAAAAATACAAAAGTAGAAAAGTTTATATATAGTATACTACAGAAGTGGGTACACCACTGTGTGCAATATAACTTAAACGTCAACGTCAATTATTTGCAAAATGGTATCACCTCTCAATAATTGCATTATTTTTAAGTTGAGAAGTAAGAGTATTTCCTCTTATGAACAATCATAAACACATATTTTCAAAAAAACGTATTGAAAATACAGGCCTCAAAGTAGAAACTTGAAGAAAGTGAATACCCCTGTGATCATTGAAACACAATTCAGCACACCTTTGATTTCCAACTAGCCTAATTGCATGGACATGGTTCAAAAATGATCTGTGAACACTCAGGTTTGGAGCTTTGGGCTGTGTCTATCTGCATCAGGGCTCCACATGGAAGAAAATTGCCAGAGGAATTGGAATATCTTATTGTTAAATGTCACAAAGATGGAAGAGGATACAGATTGATGAGCGAAGAAAAAAAAGGTTGAAACAAAGTTGCAGCAGTAATCATGTGGTACAGAATGTGCAATACTCCCACTAATCAGAGTCGCAGTGGCTGTCCTCCTAAAATGACAGCCAAAGACAGAGTGCTACTTGCACAATCTGGCACTGAAGAACAGACAGCGAGTACTTCAGACTTGACACACTGAAAATCAGAGTTTCTGTGACACAGACTGTGTGAAGCCCATTGCATGAAGTCAACCTCTATGGACAGCTTCCAAGGAGAAAAACCTTCCTTGCACTTTGGCACAAAACATAAAAAGAAGCCTGATGAATATTGGGAGCACATTCTTTGGTCATATGAAACCAAGATAAATGTGTTTGGCCCAGATAGGTTCCAGCATGTTTGGCGTGGACCTCGCCTGGACTACCACAGTGATAGTCCTGACAGTGAAGCACAGAGGTGTAAGTGTTGCACTGCAAGAGTGCAAAAGGTGTTGGGGAGATGACATTTCTACACCATGAATTCCTGTGGATATACCAAAATACTGGCTTACAAGATGGCACCCAGTCTCCAGAAGCTTGGCAGATAAGGAATACTCCAGCATGATGATGATGATCCAAAGTATACTGCCGAAATCATGCAAGAAGTTCTAAAGAAGAAAAAAGTGAAAACTATAACCTGGCCAAGTATGCCGCCTGACCTGAATCCAGTAACACCTTTGGGATATATTATAGAGACGGGTAGAGAAATACCTCCAGCAAAGAGCAACTGAAAAAAATCTGAATGGCAGAACATTTCTCCAGAAATTTGGGAAACACAAGTATATAGAGTAAATCTAAATTGCTAGTTTTCAATTTTATATAAAAGCCATATATTGCTGTTAAACGTAGACTAATGCAATTTATTGCAAGGTGATACAATATTGAATCATTTGTCATTAAAGTGAGATTGCACAGAGGTGTACTCAGTTTTGTTGTTTAATATATACAGCCGCGGAAAAAATGAAGACTTCAAAATTATCAGTTTCTCTGGTTTTACTATTTATTGGTATGTGTTAAAGTAAAATGTACATTTTAGTTCTATTCTATAACCTACTGGCAACATTCCTACCAAATTTCAAATACAAATATTGTCATTTAGATCATTTATTTGCAGAAAAATGACAATTGGTCAAAATAGCAAAAAAGATGCAGTGTCTTCAGATCTCGAATAATGCAAAGAAAACAAGCTCATATTCATTTTTAAACTACACAATACTAATGCTTTAACTTAGGAAGAGTTCAGAAATCAATATTTGGTGGAATAACCTTGATTTAAAATCACAACTTTCATGTGTCTTGGCATGCTCTCCACCAGTCTTTCACATTGCCGTTGGGTGACTTTATGCTACTCCTGGCGCAAGAATTCAAGCAGCTCGGCTTCTTTTCATGGCTTGTGACCATCCATCTTCCTCTTGATCACATTTCAGAGGTTTTTTTATGGGATTCAGGTCTCGAAATTGGGCTGGCCATGACAGGGACCTTTACTGGCCTGGCTGTGTGGCATGGAGCATTGCCCTGCTGGAAAAAACACTTCTCAGAGTTGGGGAACATTGTCAGAGCAAAAGGAAGCAAGTTTTTCTTCCGGGACAACGTTGTACTTTGCCTGGCTGAGGTTTGTAAAAGACCATAAGGATTGAACCAAAGCCGACTGGAAGGTCTCCTAGTTCGTCTTCTCTGATGAGTCCAATTTTCAGCTTTGCCCAACACATGGTCGTCTGATGGTTAGAGGGAGACCTGGAGAGGCCTACAAGCCACAGAGTCTTGCACCTACTGTGAAATTGGACTCATCAGAGAAGACGAACTAGGAGACCCTCCAGTCGGCTTTGGTTCAATCCTTATGGTCTTTTACAAACCTCAGCCAGGCAAAGTACAACGTTGTCCCGGAAGAAAAACTTGCTTCCTTTTGCTCTGACAATGTTCCCCAACTCTGAGAAGTGTTTTTTCCAGCAGGGCAATGCTCCATGCCACACAGCCAGGCCAGTAAAGGTGTGGATGGAGTATCACCAGATCAGGACCCTGTCATGGCCAGCCCAATTTCGAGACCTGAATCCCATAAAAAAAACTCTGAAATGTGATCAAGAGGAAGATGGATGGTCACAAGCCATGAAAAGAAGCCGAGCTGCTTGAATTCTTGCGCCAGGAGTAGCATAAAGTCACCCAACGGCAATGTGAAAGACTGGTGGAGAGCATGCCAAGACACATGAAAGTTGTGATTTTAAATCAAGGTTATTCCACCAAATATTGATTTCTGAACTCTTCCTAAGTTAAAGCATTAGTATTGTGTAGTTTAAAAATGAATATGAGCTTGTTTTCTTTGCATTATTCGAGATCTGAAGACACTGCATCTTTTTTGCTATTTTGACCAATTGTCATTTTTCTGCAAATAAATGATCTAAATGACAATATTTGTATTTGAAATTTGGTAGGAATGTTGCCAGTAGGTTATAGAATAAAACTAAAATGTACATTTTACTTTAACACATACCAATAAATAGTAAAACCAGAGAAACTGATAATTTTGAAGTGGTCTCTTAATTTTTTCCGCGGCTGTATGTATCGTCCATACTATATAGGTATAGACACGTTTATTAGCTCCTAAAATATGCTGTTTTACAAACCAACCAAGTTTACAAGGTCAACTACAGGCCTTAAAAACAGCAGATGGCAGTTTTTTCCAAGTTTCTATTCTTTTCCTCTGTGACCCCAACCTGCAGATACGACCTCCACACAGACACAAACACCCCATTACCCGTGTAGAAACTGGTGCTCCTTCACCGGAGGAGTTCTGACCTGTGACGTTGTTCGGTGTGGCCCTCTGCTCGGGCAGCTGGCTGCTGTAGGTTTGGGCCAGAGCCACAGCTAAGGGCCCCGCTGTGGGCTCCAGTGCTACGGGTACGTGTGTGGGGCCATAGCGTTCCAGCGACAGCTTCAACTGGGGGGTGTTGTGCCGACCGGGCAGGGTGCGGGCAACCACCAGCGCCAGCACTGTGAACACCAGCGGCACGAGGAACTGAGCCACCATCACCTTCCAGTTCCGCCAGCTATACAGAGCTCGCTTCAGAAACATGGCATAGAATTGCTGCATGTAGAGTCTGGCCTGGAGGAATACAGGGGTATTAGAGTGAGAGAAATTGTGTGTGTGAGTGTGTGTGTGAGTGTGTGTGTGTGTGTGTGTGTGTGTGAGGTGTAAGTAAGAGGGACAGAGACAGCTTAATGGTGAATGTATAGAATGTCTGTCCACTTCTAGGTGGTAAATGTATATATTGGTGTGTTTTGCTATGTACATGTATGTGCATGTCAGTGTTAGGTGCATGGTGCTAACCCCAGTATTGAGCTTGATGTTGGAGCAGTCCTCTGAGATTAGTGTGCCGCTGTCGGTGAAATCTGTGACGTCAGTCAGCCCACTGATGCTGCTGGCGTCGTCCATGGTCCAGTCGTGTGACCGTCGCTCGTGCTGGTACTGCAGTGCTGGCAGCTGGATGGCCTGGATGTCCAGACTGGAGTCCACCAGCTTCCCAACTCTGTACACATTCACACACAAGTGCAATCAGATACAAATCAGATACAAACGTACAAAAAAAAAAAAGCACGTTTAGGAACACACACACACACACACACACACAAAAGACACAGATAACCTGCCTGTGTACAGACGAGCAGCTACAGAGAGAGTACATACACAGAAAGAAGCCTGTGTGTATACACACAAACATTGGCATAGAGAGCGTACACATATCCACTAAACTCTGATTAATACCAAATTCAATTTACTGCATTTTCACCAGGAAGCTTGAATACAATGATATTAATTATAAATGAGACTCAGGCTCAGATTGACGCATGAGGCACATTTGTGTGTGTGTGTCTGTGTATGAATGAAAAACAGAATAGCCTCCCCATGTCTCTCTTCACTCTCAAATCACATCCTTCTCCACAGCTGAAGAGGCTTTCACAAGCAGCAATCTATTCTGGTCTTCTGATCTACAAAGCCTGATTGTGCATGCTCAAACACACACAGACATACACAAACACACACCTACACACACATACACAGACACACAAACACTCATAATTTAATTGCAGCACCACAAGCTTCCCTCTGAATCTTTTCCAAATGCATTCCACTCTCTTCCTTAGCTAGGCACCACTTAATTTCTCCTCCCCACCCACATACATACACGCGCAAGCACACACGCACACACGCGCGCACGCACACACGCACACACGCACACGCGCACACGCACACACGCACACACGCACACACGCACACACGCACACACGCACACACGCCTCTGTTCTTGTTCATGATTTGTTCTCTGTTCTTGTTAATCATGGCATACCAGGCAATGAAGCAGAAAGATCAGATATTTGATTAAGATCAAAAGAGGTATTGTGTGTGTGTGTGTGTGTGTGTGTATGAACTCTAAAATCAATCTCAGCTTATACATAATAGGTCCTGCAGAACTTCTGCACTGGAATCCCATGTCAATTTCTTGCCCAATAACGAACTGAAATATTTATACTCTAGCAAATGAAGTTTAATGATACCATTTGTTATCATGACCTTTAGGGCATGGTGTCACCATGAGTGTAATTGTCAATTACACTCATGATGACACAATGCCCTTGAGGTCATCATGACAACAAACCAAATCACAAGCTTCTTTACTGACCAATCATACTTGTTTGTTTCCCATTTACAGAGCCAGACTGTACCGGAGTTTGTATGAGCGCACACAATGGACAGACAGGTAGAGGAATGTGAGGAAAATTGAGCTGAATTTGACAAAATGTGTATTGGACTGTAATCAAGTACTACACCTCTGAGGGCTTCAACATTTGGAAATCTAATCTCTTGTGTGAAAGAAACCCTGTTGCAGTTATCAGTGGACTTTGAGTTTAGAGAGTTACCTCAGAAACACTTCCTCCATGGTGGTAACAGACGCTCCATAACTGGCGATGCCCAGCTCTTCCCTGTTCATCTCGAGCTCGGCAAACAGAAGCTCGAAACTGGACCCAAGATAAACACACTGTCAACACACAAAACTCAACAGCAAATACACCTTGATGAATAATGAACTGGTAACCTTGATGTGGGGCACAGAACAGGGGCAAACATGCCCTAGCTGGTGGATCACTTATCCAAAAAAGGACAAGGTCAAGTCCATTGTTGTGTGGAAATGTGCATATGTGTTTAGGTGTGTTTGTTAACTCCAGTTTACTGATGGAGGGAACAGCACACGGCTACAATTCTGTTGTGACCCTTGTTAGCACATATGCCAGCTAGTTCATCAGTAATTGTGCTCATATCTGTCTGTGTGAGTGTGTGAGTGTGTGAGTGAGTGACTGTGTGAGTGTGTGAGTATGTGTGTGAGTGTTCTCTTACCGGTTGCTGCTCTCTTTGGGCAATATGTAGGAGAGTTCTGCTCCAGCACTGCTCTCTAGCGTGGCGTTGGGCACATACAGATGCACCAGCCGAGTAATCTCAGACACATTACAGAGCGCATCTTTTACTATCACCATGTGGTAGCCAGCACCTACACACACACACACACACACACACACACACACACATCTGGTTAGTACAGATTAAAGACGCCTTCCTTTTGCTGTCCAGCATGAAAAAACATTGGAACATGAGCTTAACCATCAACATCTATGGATAGTGTATACAGATTTTTGCTTTGTGCAGATGAAAGGTTATGAAATAATGTAAAGAAATATGTTAAAGTAATACATCGCACCATATTTGTTCTTGAGGAAGAGCGGCGAGCCACAGCACTGTAGCTCTCCAGCGGCCATGATGGCGATGCGGTCACCCAGCAGGTCGGCCTCGTCCATGAAGTGTGTGGTGAGCAGGATGGTGCGGCCGCGCTTCTCGCCCTGCAGCAGGTCCCAGGTGGCGCGCCGAGCACAGGGGTCCATGCCTGAGGTTGGCTCATCCAGCATCACCACCTACAGTGCACACACAAACATACATGCATGCATATAAACACTGGTGCAATCTGACACTGGCCTACTGGCCCATCCTTGAGCTCCATCTGTGCCATCACTAAAACGGTTTATCAAACACACACACACACACGCACACACACACACACGCACAGTTCGTCCATGTACTCATGCTGACATTTCAACCTTGTTGCCTTTACCTGACCTCTGACTTCCATGACCTGGCCTGTCTTGTTGTTTGTACAGCACTGTACATGGCCATTTCAAAACATTTGTGTCATTTAATGTTTTTCATTTTTGTGTGAGTTTTAGATCCCAAGTCCTATCTGTGCGTCCACTACATGTGGTAAGACCTGTCCACCTCTGCAACTTATGAGCCTAACGACCGGAGCACGCCATTGATCCAGGCTGACCTTGGAGTCTCCGATGAGGGCGATGCCGATGGAAAGCTTCCTCTTCATGCCTCCGGAGAGAGTCTTTGAGCGACTGTCCCGCTTGTCCTCCAGGTTCAGCACACGGATTATCCGGTCCACTTCGTCTGGAATTTTCTCTTGTGGATATCCTTTCAGCTGTAGCATACAATATGCAGAGATGGATAGAGGGAGATAATAAGGCATTTGTAGAGAGTGAGACATGCATGCAAACATGTCAGTATACAGTATACCATAGCTAAATACCCAGCAAGCCTGCTGTGTGTGTGTGTGTGTGTGTGTATGTGTGAATAGGAAACCCACCTGTGCATAGAAGAGCAGATGCTCCCTGACAGTCAGGTTGTCAAACAGCACATCATGCTGTGGACAGAGGCCCAAGCTGCGGCGAATGAGTGACATGTCCTGGCTGATATCATAGCCATTAATGTAGGCCCGACCGCTGGAGGGGGGGAATAGACCTGCAGCCAATACACATAACAGCAGTTAAAAAGACAGCTGCCAATACACATAACAGGAGTTTAACGGACAGCAGCCAATACATATCACAACAGTTTAAAGGACAGCAGCCAATACATTTCACAACAGTTAAAAGGACAGCAGCTTATAAAAGACACTGAGTATGCCCATTAAAAAGACCTTTAAACCATGATGTCATTATTTGCAAATCTCCCATTGGTAACTGTTTTCTTGCAACATGTGGAGCACATTCAGACTAGAGACTTAAGATACTTTAGAGACTTCACATATTCTCACAAGAAAACAGTGTGTGTGTGTGTGTGTGTGTGTGTGTGTGTGTGTGTGTGTGTGTGTGTGTGTGTGTGTGTGTGTGTGTGTGTGTCTGATAAAATACTCCTGTGTCTCACATGTGAATGCTACCAACCTGTCAGCATGGATAGAGTAGTGCTCTTGCCAGCTCCATTGTGCCCCAGTAGAATAGTGATCTGGCCTTCAAACATGTTCAGCGTCAGATCTCTCACTGCTTCCTTGGTTTTGTTTCCCACTTTGAAGACCTGGAAAACAAACAAAACAAGAAACATTCCCACCTGCTCCCCTCAAGCATCAAGAATGGGTCTCTGCTCTTTTATGTGAGTGCACATGTCTGTGTGTGCATTGCACATTGAGTGTACCTTGCCTAGATGTTTGATCTTAACTCCCGACACCAAGCCAGCCGGCTCCTCCTCTATGAACTCCCCCTTCAGCGCCTTTTCTGCATCCTCCTCTTCCTCCTTCTCCTTCAGGAACGCCACACGGGGAGTGCTGCACCAGTAGGAGGGCTACAGAGATTACAGGACAGGTCAGTCACCTGTCTTAACGGTCGCTATGAATTGGCAGAACTTTTCTCTGTCTTCTTCTGACATACAGAGAGAGAGAGAGACATCCAAGAGTGTGTACAATCACCAGTTTTCATTGGGGAGAAAACACATGACCTAACACCAGAGTCTGTAGTCTGCAGGCATCGATGTGAGGGCCAAGCAGATCAGCTGGGCGTAGTCATCATGGCCCCCAATCAGGCACCCACAGTAAATTACTCCATATATGGCAGTAAAATGACCCCGTTTTGTACACTTTTGTTTCTGACTTTTTCTCTTAAAATACTGTGGACAGTTTTTCCAAGATATGATTAAGATTATAATTGGTATTTGTTTGTCATTTTGTTATTGTACGTTTCAAGATGTGCTTGTGCACACGTGACTTACCAGCAGGAAGTAGTACCAGGGCCGCGGGACCCCGTACTCCCCTGGGAAGACTGTCTCCATGTAGCAGGCCAGCATGCCATAGAGCACTGCATCCAGCAGAAGCAGCCCCATCACCTGTGCCAGTGAGAAGTCATCATCCACGCTCACCGGCTCAAACAGGTTGCTCCACTGCACCCCTGTGCCTGTAGGTATAGACACACACACAAAGTTGATGTTCATAACCCTTCCAATATTAATGTAAAATTGTATTAATAATGTACTGCATACTAAATATTTATGAGACCCACACATTCACAATGACCAAATGCACAGTCTAAAAACATAGTCTCAAATTGACAGTCAGAGATAACGGCAGGGCTGACCTTTGCCCTCGAACATGCCGATGAGCTGTGCTCCCATTGCCATGGCAACATTTGAGATGAGGCAGGCAGAGACTTTTTGGGCGTGGCTCAGAAGGTCGTAGCGAGGCCACAGGAAGACGTATGGCACGTAACTCAGGAAGTAGATGAACCCACCTGCTGCAGCCGCAACATTGGCTGCACATACACAAACAGACCACAGAGAGAGGAAGAGATGTAAAATAGATGTACAGGTTGAGGAAGAATCTATAATAGAACATTTATGAACCTTAAGTAAAACTCCATTCTAACATCAAATAGAATTGTGTTTATTTTACTCATTCACTCCATCCTATTGACAGACTGGCCAAGGATAAGAAGCACTGTGCACTCACATTGAGAGACTCATTTGAGGAATGGGAAAAACAAAACAAATTGCCATGAAAATACAGGGTTTCCAGAATTGCATGGCAAATTGATATGAAGAAAAGTTGAAAATTGAAAAATGACATCAGTTATTTTTACATCCATAAGTACTCAAAAACACATAGAAAATTTGACCTGGTGTTTTATTCTGAGTGTATTTTTCACTTTATTGTTTATTCCGTTTGAATATGCGATTGAGGAAGCATTTCAAAGGAAGAAGCTAAAGTATGCTGAGCTGGTAGTGAGAGCGAGCAATGGTGTTGGCAAGCACACACAAGAGCAGTGGAGATATATCAACCACAACACTTCAGTTAGATTTTGGACTCCAGACCCTGCTGTTGAGCCTGCCACAAAGGCAGCTTTGTTGAAGTTGTTTCCTGCTTCTCAAGTTCTATGTTTGGGCAGTCACGTTGTTGTGTTTAGCGCTTGTGGGCTACAGACAGTGTCTGTTGTACTGTGAAGGAGGGCCTTTACAGATCCCGGGTACAACGTGATGCACATGTTGTGGCTGCCAGCCAGTTGTGCGTTATTGTTGTATCCTGCTGTGCATGGTCGGGCAGTTATATATTGGTAAGATTGCTGCCTATGAGCAGGCTATTTCCTGCAGGTGTGTATGTGTTTGCATTATGGAGTGTGAATGACTTCTATTCTTAAGTTAAAACATTAGTATTGTGTTGTTTAAAAATCAATATGAACTTGTCTTCTTTGCATTAGTCCAGATCTGAAGACACTGCATCTTTTTTGTTATTTTGACCAATTGTCATTTTTCTGCCAATAAATGCTCTAAATGACAATATTTGTATTTTAAATTTGGTAGAAATGTTGTCAGTAGTTTGTAGAATAAAACTTAAATGTTCATTTTACTTTAACTCAGTGGTTCTTAACCTGGGTTCGATCGAACCCCAGGGGATCGTTGAGTCACTCTCAGAGGTTCAGCAGGGGTCTAGACACACACAGTATAGTCCAGTTCACACTAGCAATGTCGGGGCCGTTTTTATATATACCTACGTTTAGAAGAAATCATTTTATTTTTCTAGGGCTAGCATTCGCCGAATGCACTGATGAAGCTTGCAGGGTTCAGTACCTCCAATAAGGTTAAGAACCACTGCTTTAACTCATACCTATAAATAGTAAAACAAGAGAAACTGATAATTTTGAAGTGGTCTCTTAATTTTTTCCACGGCTGTATATATACACATTAGAAAAGGAGAAGAAACATGATTACCTTTAAGGTAAAAAACATAGACAGAGAAAAATAATTAAAAATAAATAAAAAGACTACTAACTACATATAGGGAATTATCAATTTAAGTAGCACCAGGGATAGCCAAGTCCAAGGCAGATAAGTCTGCAGGTTTCATTTCAACCCATTTTTATTCAATACCTGACCTCACTCATTAGCTTGAGACAGCGTGATTTCAGTGTCCACATTATGGTGTGTCATGTGTGCACAGGGGATCCTCCGGAGTGGAGGTGTTGGTGCTGGTGCTGGTGGTATGTGTGTCTATGAATGTATTTGTGTATGTATGTGTGTGTGTGTGTGTGTGTGTGTGTGTGTGTGTGTGTGTTTGTTTGTTGTGTGTGTGCTGTGTGTGCTGTCTATGTGTCTATGAGTGTATTTGTGTATGTATGTGTGTGTGTGTTTGTGTGTGTTTGTTTGTTGTGTGTGTGCTGTGTGTGCTGTGTGTGCTGTGTGTGCTGTGTGTGCTGTGTGTGTGGTTGTGTGCTGCAGGGTAGGGAATTGTCCATTCAGCTGAATCTGTGACGATAACAGTTTACTTCAGAGCACAGCACTCAATCTATTTGCATCAATAATCTACAGACCCATCGATAATTCGTCCCATGAATCTCATTACTCCTAATTTCCAGGGGAACACACAGCCACATACAATCACTCAAGCATTCACCAGGCCACTATGAGTCCCATATAACCTTACAGGACTCCAAATAGCTATCTCTCTGTTCCCTTCCATCTCTAACTTCCCATTTCTCAGACGTTCACAGACCCACCTCTGCAAAAGAAGGAGCTTATCATGAAGCTGAAGTTGATTGTTGCGACAGCAAACACCAGCAGGAACACAAACACCAGGGTTGGATCACTGTAGGTCAATACTGCTCCATTGGTACTGACCTGTCTCAGCATAGCAATGCATCAAACACATGGTCAACAGCCAATAACATCATTCAAATCAATAATGCACCAGGAAATAAACATACATATACACACATTAACATGAAACTGCAGTCATCGTTATGCAAAACATCACACACACATACACGGAGTAATTTACACTGACCTTCACACAGAAGAGTAGTGTGACAAAGAAGATAGAGATGGAGAGGAAGAGGAAGAACACGAGGAACCAGGCGCTCCAGTGGAGCCAGTTACTAAGACCCATCATTCGCATGTACTCCTGCAACACAAACGAATGGATGAACATGAAACACACACACACACACACACACACACACACACACACACACACACACAGAAGTTTAACAAGTTTAATACTTAACATAAACAGCTGATAAATGCCCCCCCCCCCCCCGCCAATAAATGCACACACACACACACACACACACACACACACACACACAGAAGTTTAACAAGTTTAATACTTAACATAAACAGCTGATAAATGCCCCCCCCCCCCCCTAATAAATGCACACACATACACACACACACACACACACACACACACACACACACACACACACACCTTGAGTTTCCTCTCTTTCTCCTGCGCCACAGAACGTATGATATTGAGTGACGTGTAGGTGAAGCTGAGGACCAGCAGCAAGGGCAGCTGGCTCTGGATGACCAGGATGAACACATCATAGATGAAGGCTGGGAAGGGAAAGCGCGACAGAACCACACGTGTCTGTGCCAGCAGTGTCGTCGCCGCAGCTTTGTTGTAAGCCCGCATGATAGCCCGGTCGACCGCATGCTGCAGTGTGAGAAAGCCCTCACGATAATATCCTACAGGAACACACAAACACACATGAGGGAGAAAAAATCGCGGGCAGATGTAAATATCTAGTTTAACTACAAAATACAGAGGCAGATACTCATTTAATAGGCTCATTTCACCTTGCACATTTACAAATTAGCATGTAGGCCTAATGGGAATGGAGCTTACCATAAAATCATGATAAAAGAAATTGTATTAAACATGCTAAAAACAAAACCATAAGATACATCACAGTTTGTGTATTTTACCTGCCCTGTGGCGATCATGAGTAGCTCCGGATAACCATGTAAAATGGCTGCAACTTGATATAGCTATAGCACCTGCAAGCAACTATGTTTTCCATATAATCTACCATATCCCATAGGATTTGTCTCTGAAGTCTTGTGTGTCCCCACATCCCACACACCGACAGGCATCTCACACAGAGGAATACAGGGAAGTGCCACAGTTGTCATGGAAACCCCCATAGAGAGAATGCCCCGTCTGCCGCTCCAAAAGGAGCAGTCAGAACCAATCAAACTGCTCCACAAACCACACGGGGAAACTATTAGACGGTTCAACCAAGAACTGAAGGAACCTGGAACAAGGGCAGCTCACAGGGGAGATGACCCACCACCTGGCTGCAGCTACAGCATTTACCCAATGACACTCCATTAGAGGAACATGCTTGGCAAAGCTCTTGCAAACATCCAAGTGATCCACTATATACCATAAAAGTATGCTGAAAACCTGACGTGTGAACCGTGACATGTGATAGCCTGCAAGCCTGATGATATAATACTTATGAAACTGCCAAACAATATTGACAAAATGCAGGTGAAAGAATAACAAGTGTTTGTTTTCTCAGAGTGCATCAGTGTCTGCTCACCGGGTGTACCACCGTGAAGGTCGTGCTGCTCACGAGGTCCAGGCAGCTGGAAGAGGGGGAAGAGTTTAAGTGTGTGCCAGTCCATGTCATTATTGGGGTTCAGCTCCGACTTCTCCTTGGCAGGCGCAAACCGGGGGCTGTATGGGAACCGCAGGTGATAATTCACCTGTGCAGGCGAAGCACAGAACAAGAGAGACATACATTAGTGGCATATTAGAGCACTAATACTGATTCATGACCTACACCAAGTTGAGTGTCTTATTGTATCTTATTATTTTAAGGACCATGTGCCTAAGAACGGTGGAAAGAAATTAGCCAGTAGTCAACCTGGGTGCATTATAGGTCCTCTTTAAAGTTTTTGTCTATTGTTAAAATAAATATAATCCAACTAACCAATTCATGTCCTGCAATATATGTTTACTGTCATTTATTAACATCTGTCAACCATACACAGACACTGAACACGAACAGTCCCCTTCATTCTCTACCCCAAATTTCACCTTTAATGGAAGAGGATCATCATCATGGATGAATGTGTCCTCAAACACCACAGCAGCCAAAACCTTTCCTGAATGAGGGTCTGTCTTCACAAAGTCTTCAAACTGTTCTTCTGTCTCGAAGCCACGAACTAGAAACAAAACATTCACAAACACCCACACACATGCAGTTTTAGGCTCTGGCTTTCCCTCTGTACTTTGTGGATTTGTGAATTCAACAGCCACGTGTAGCATTCCAGTCAATCAATCAATCAATCAATCAATGTATTTATTTGATCAGTCTTAAAGAGGCCTAACAGAAAGCACACTGTACCTCTGTACATTAAAACCACGTGGAGGCCTATTATAGTCTTATGTAGTATTCTGGTACTTGCTGATTTGCCTGCCATCTGAAACCATCTCTAACCACACATTCCAAACTTATCTATACTTCTAGGTAGCTCTGAGGAATAGTAAGAAAACATGGTGAGGTGAACAGAAAGTCAATGAGAGAAAGCAAAGCCAGCCTTGCCTTCCACAAACACTGGCACAATCTGGAAGCATGCAAAAAAGAATAGCTATTGTAGATCCCCGGGGATCAAATAACCGGCTCCTATTTCTTCTCCCATATCATTCAACACCATTCAGCGAACAGCGGGGTGTTCTTCTCCAGTTCCAGCTTTTAGCCCTTTCTTTACATATTCAGTTTACCTCTGTCTGACCATCTTCACAACTATCTATTAAGAAATATGTGCCATGGTGGAAAACTTGCACAGCCAGTGATACTGGCCTGACAAGCCAAACCTGTTAGAGCATGTACACGCATGTCTATATTCGCATGCAAGTCAGTGTGTTTGTGTGTGTGTGTGTGTGTGTGTGTGTGTGTGTGTGTGTGTGTGTGTGTGTGTGTGTGATGGCTGTCTGTGTAAATAGGTCCATACAGACCCTTATTACTTTCAGCCTGTTCCATTTATATACAAACCAATGATTT